>NW_019385446.1:71448-117708 GCF_000671375.1 Centruroides sculpturatus | reverse complement strand
CCGACTCGTGTCGCGACAGGATTGGTCGAATCTGGACCAATAGTGGACGAGCAGCCGAACTACTTACACGCTACGGAGAGTTTAGGCGGGTAAGTTGAGTTTACTATCGTCTGTACAGTATATAAATTAGGTACTGTAAGTCTAATACAGTACTGTAATTTTATACATTTCTTGTGAAAAAAATTTCTTATTCAACGGCCATAAAAACTATTTTTATTAATGATGTCTCCAAAGTTCAACGAAAATTGCAGAAAAATAACTTATCAGAAAACGCGCCCGCCGTTTGGTGCGCTGCTCCGCGACGAAAACAAGCTTAACCAATGGCGTCGTCGAACGGTGCACACTCGGTAAGTAATCCTACAATTTTTTGTTTATAGCATAATTTATACAAATTATTTCCCAAAAATTAAACCTGTTTTGGAAATGTTGAGTCAAATTAGTCTAGAATCGATTAATTTTATGGAAGAAAACCTTTCAAGCAGCCGCAGTCCGTAACCTGCACACGTGCCGGGCTGTGATGGCTCATGTATTTAAGGATTCCTACAACGCGAAATTCTTATAAAGTGGAACTTTATAAGAATTTACCGCGTTATAGGGGGGTCGACTGTAATGATATAACGATCGTACGGCCGAAACATCAGTCTAACGCTCTGGAGTACCCGGAATCGAATCCGAGTAAATTAAAAATTTCAGGAATTTTTTTTGCGGATACTGTCCCGAATATTTGTTGGACCCAGTCCCTCGTCACCCGTCCTTCTCCATTGTGAGCCTAGGTACATAAAAAGGGCCTTTTTAGTACCTTTTTTTTATATCCACTGTCATTCATTCATAGATAAAATATTTTTTTCCTTTTCTATTTACAACCACTGAGTGGATAACCGAAAACTGATAGTTGGTGTTGGGTTCGTGCCTTACCAACGGCCTGAACGCATAGAATTTACGTGTCTAAAATCTAAATAGGGGCCAGTATTCCATAGAAAGTCATCTAGGGATACATTTTCCCTTGGTGGATCGCCCATTCGTTGCGTTGCTATAGCCCATGATTGGTTTGCTTTTATTCGTTTATGGAAACGCAACACATGGGCAATCTGCTAAGGGGAATACCGCCAGGGAGGTCTTTTTATGGAAAACTGGCCCCTATTTAGATGTCACAAACGTGAAAAAAGCACGGAAAACTCTATTGACCAGCCTGTTGGTGAGGCACGAACTCACGACCAACTACGAGTGTTCAGAGGTTTTATTCACTCGGCCACTGGTAGGAACCATATCCTTTGAAAAGGAACAAACAACATTTACAGGAAAAAGTAACAGCCTATTATTATGCACATTACTCAATGTAGATTTTTTTATACTTGTACAGTATTATGATGAAGACATGAAGTTTCCTTGTTTTTTTTTTCTGTTGTTTATCAAACAAAAAACTCTGGAAATCATTTTTCAATCGATTTATACATAAAAAAAATCAGATTGTTGCAAGAGTTGGATATAACTTATAAGTTTACTACAAATATATTTTATCAAAATTCTACTAAATCATTTTCTAAACTATTAATATATTCTCAATAATAAAAAAGAAAGCCGAATACTGTATTAGAAAAGCTTCAAAAGCAATTTGCACATAAATATGTTTTTCCCCATACCCCATCATTGTATTATATGCTGTATTATCAAAAAGAAAAAGGGGTCGATGAAAGGTACAGGAATCCTTAATGGAATCCATTAAGGATTCCTCTACCTTTCATCGACAGTCAAAAAACTTTGACGATCTTCTGATCTGCTGCGAAGGATCCGGGAGATTATTTGGACAGTAGGAAGACCCAAGGAATTTTTTACGGGCATTCTGTCCGGATACGTCGGTTTTGGCCAGGCCCACAATGGAAGTGACCTGTCTGAATCCAGGCCCACAGTAGGTATGATATAAAAGTCCTCTTACATAGGGTGACCATCCGTTTTCGATTTTCGGGGAAAGTCCCCGTTTCTGTCCGCGACAAGGAAGCGTCCCTAGTTTTGACCCCGTTTGTCTTCGTTTTTTCGTTTCCTTGTGGTTACTGTAATATTGTCACTATCACAATTTTTCCGCCAGAAGACGTGTCGTCTTCTGGAGGAAAAATTACCTGGAAACGCCGAAGACATTGGACCAATGTCTTCAGTCAATGTTTTTATTGTGACATCGTTACAATGCCGGACTGCAATTTTTCGTCAAAGTGTTCTCAATTTTTTAGTAGTGTTTTGTCCCTGTGCATCATACTTTTCCTGTTATCAATAGAGTCATGCCAGTCATCTACCTAATTCCTTTCAGGGAAAAATTTTAAATTAAAATAACATGACTTTTCATTGGACGTTTGTATTTGGTTTGTATATGGAAAGATTAGGGGTCTCCTGCCCCTAATCTTTCCATATCTGGTTTCAACTTTCATCTACCTAACTCAATTTTCAAGATTAAGGAAGGACAGACATTCTCACTGTTGCCAGACTGACGACAGTGAGAATTTAAAGGCTAACAATTTTTTAAAATTGCAACCCAATGAAAATATAGCTAAAATGCGCCAAAAGTAAATAGATCTTCTCCAATAACGTTTATAGCTATTTGGTTGAAACAAACGAGCTCAATCAAAATTTAAGTGTTTAGCTTTCAGTTCTGCGTATGTGCTGTACAGTACCCATTTTGACAGAATTTACCCAATATTTGACAGTATTTATACATATAAGCTGCTACTGTGTAGCCTAAAACGTGACGATTGACATGTATCCTGAATTTGCCGACAAAAATGCTGTCACCCTATCTGTATTTTTTAACTGTACTTTGTGGGCTAGAGCCCACAGGACACAGTTAAAAATTACATACAACGTTACCTTACAATGCTATGTTTTTATTATTTCAATTCCATAGGCTATATTTCAAGTAAGATTATTAAAAGCTTTTTAAACTTGTGATTTTCAGCTTAAATAATTTTTCATTCATATTTCAGTCTATTAAAAGATATTAACTCATTTATAATAGATTTTAACAATGAACAATGACACTTTGTTATTGCAAACTAAACAAAGATTTTAATTGTAAAGAAAAAAAGTCGTTATAAAGGTGAGCACCACAATGGATCGCACGAAGATCGCTATAGCTGTGTTCATAGCACTTCTTATAACAATAGGCATTGTATAGAGATACCGTAGTAGCAATTCGAAAATCCGAGAATTTCGTGCTTGCTGCAAGCTTAAATTATCCTGTTACGTCTACAAATCTAGCTTGAAGGTAACAACTTATCAATACGAATGTAAAATGTGGTATCAGTTTAAAGAATGCGATCTTCTGGAAGAAACGACCAAATCACCGAATCAGGCCATCGTTTTCGAGTGAGTGATGATTTTTCGAGTTGAAATCTTACCTTCGAGAACTATTCCTGAAAGCTAAGAGTTATTGGCATTAAGAAATTGTTATCGATTTCTTCGTATTATTTTACTTAAGTGAGCATGTTCATATTTTTATTGATACATGGTGTCAATTCTATGTATAATATCTTACGAATATTTTTATTGCTTAATCAAAAATTCACAAGCTTTCAAAATAGTAAAGATAAAAATAATCAATGTTAAATATACAATGTCGGTCTGATTTTAATATTTAAAATTTTGTGAATATTATTTGCCTTTATACGAAATTTTGCAGTAAATTAAACAATTGTTTTCTCACCTCAAGAAAAAGGAAAATTTTTATTTTATTTCACTTTCTACGTAAAATAAGGATTAACTGATGGAATAAGGCAACGCCAGGGCGATCTACCAGGGGGGAGTGCCACCGGGAGGATTTTTATCATAAATTGGCTACTATTTAGGTGTATAACGTGAAGAAAACCCGTATTTGTGGCTATGCATTGTTAAATATATATATCGTAGTGAGAATTTCGCTAAGCTGTAATAATTCGTCTACTGCAGACTCAATGGAGGCCTCCCGTATAAAAGGGAAAGTAGCGTTGCAGAATCTTTCTCGAAGAGCCGCAGGTTGCTAACACCTGGGATAGCAATAGAGCTATTTTCACGAGTGAATTTTTTCAGTTTTGACTTTCTGTCATGTGGGTATTGACAGAACCTTTTAATTAAGCCCATCGAGTCTTTTAATTAAGCCCATCGAGTGTTTGGCCAGGCCCAAAGTGGGGTCTGACCAAAAACACTCGATCGGACGGGTGTTGAGCAACGGGCCCGACATATCCGGAACCATGAAAAATTCCTAGAGTTGCTCGTCCTGATTTAAACCCGGATCCCCCAGAACGATAGGTCGTCCGTAAATATTTTATTACTCTATATTAAGATATTCAAATACTATACTATATATCCATTTGCTTATTATTTGTATATAACACTATACCGTGGAATAACATTGGTTTAAAGTAAACAGACCATTAATGTATTAATTCATTAGTTGATTCATTTTGTAAAGTTACCCTTTAAATCTCGCTTACTGTTTATGTTAATACGATAGTTAATTTTTCAATTAATTACATTAATTATTAAATAAATAGTTGTTATATTTACCTTTATAAGTCCTAGTAAAATGATCAAAAACACCAAAATTCCTACACCAACACTAACTGCTATAATCCAAGTGGGTAGCTTTTTAGCTGGTAATGGTTCAGACTGAACTAATATCGTTGCTACCTGTCATAAAAAGAATTTATTACACTGTCAAATTTCTAAAAATTTTCTTTTATTCCAAAAATAAGGCATACTTTAGCTTCATCCGGTTGATGTTTTTTAGGTTGGACATCTCGTTTTTCATCTTGTATCTGTACTTTACCTTCTGACTGTATCGTGATATTATCCCATTGTTTCTTTTTAAAAAAAAAAAAAAAAACATAGATTAAATTTAAAAACTGGTTATAAGAAACATATTTTTAAAAATTATTTGAAATTTGCCTCACTAAATTGTTTCGCAATAGTGCAAAATAAATAAATCCTTTGATGTGAAAAGTTGCGCTTCTCTTCTGGGCAAGAAGCCAATAGTCAGTATCTATCTCTGGCAGTAATGGCGTCTATTTCGTTGTCGCAGTAATTCCGATAACATATTTTTAAAAATTTTACAGGTAAAGATTTTTTGTAATTTTACATGCTTGGAAGACTTTCTAGTTATGGAGGATATTGTTAATTTTTTGNCACTTTTTCGGAACGTTATAAGAGGGATATCTGTATATTTAATTATTTAATGTACTGTCGAACAATCTTCTGTAAAAGGAGGCTATTTGAAATGAATATAAAATCATCTCCAAATAACGATCATCTTTCGTGTTCCCGTTAGTTGTTCAGAGGTTTGACGCTCACTAAATTGTGCATCAATAGTGCAAAATAAATAAATCCTTTGATGTGAAAAGTTGCGCTTCTCTTCTTATTAGTAAAAGGACCAGCAGCGCATACAATTTCCTCGCAAATGGAAGTCGTACAATTCTGATTTTTAAATATTAAAATTATATAAATTGAATAATTAAAGTGGTAAAAATTAGAAATTGATTTTTACCAGAGCATAATTAATATAAAGATCACTCCTTGCACTAGTCAGCGATTCCGCTACGCCATAATTATTCTTATCTACGCTTCTCTTTTTTCTGGATGGCAAAATTTGAGTTGTATTTGCAGTTTCACTCTCTAGAATTAAATGCGTAGTCTCTTTTTTCTCGTAATCCACTTCTTCGGGTTTTAAATTGATTTGAGTAACATTGCAACTAGCGGGAACTGCGTCCAATTTTCCTTCGTTGATCTAAATCATTTTAAAAAGTTTGAGCTTCAGATAATAATAAAAAATTCTATAAATTAAATTTAAAATATTAAATATTTTACAAGAATACTGGTTAATTGTAGAAATGTGACGTTCTTATCATGAAAAGTCGTAGGAATGTAAAGCTGTATGGATACTGAATTTACTGTACTTGGCAAGTATTTCAGAACCTATCAATGAAATGTATTTATTGAAATTAAGATCAAACTTAACTGTAAATAAATAAAACAGTCAAAATTACTGTATAATAGTGATCAAAAGGTACAATCTCCAATTTATCTTGCTCTTTACCCAAAAGAATTTGTTCTCTTCCTGCATTCCTGTTAAAATCGTAATTTTTGTTTTGTTTTGTTTTTAATGAAATGATTTTAAGTTTAAATTTCTTAAATCCTAGGAACTTACCCTATAATAGTGATATCCGCCGATATTTTCAATGGTAGAACAATGGTGGCATTGTTATTTTCAGGATGTTCTTCCTCGCTGGCAGTAGTTGCGGTAAATGTAAATACTAATTCGTCTACATCATTTGGAATTTGTGAGACATCCAGCTTAATTATATATCTAGCCTACAAAAATAATAGTTTCAGTTTTTATTAGTATTAAAAAGCAATTTGAATAATAATCATTTAAAAATGAAAATTTGCTGATATTCAACTGAGTTGCTAAGACAAGTAAATACTGATAATTGTTGAGTCCGATCAACAAATTGACCACATGGAGTTTCTCGGGTTTTATTCACGTGTATAACACTGAAATAGGAGCCAGTTTCCTTTTTAAATGTGAAATAATTAAAAACATTGAATGTGAAACAATTCATAATTGACTTCAACCCGTGATAGACTTTAATCTAACAATTTTAGTAATTATGTCCAGATGTCCCTCGTACAATTCGGTACTTCTACAGTTTGAAAATTGGGGATATCTCCTCGTACAACACGACTTCTCTAATACGGTTTGGGAAATCCTCCGTATAAAATTTCACAGTTTTTAAGTGTTCACTCTGTTATTCGATTTATTTTATTCGAATAAGCACGCGTGTTGTCTCAAATTTTTCCCACGGATTTTACAATATATCAATAGAAATTTTCAATTTGTTTTGTGCCTTTCCCAAATTTTCTTTAACGAGAACTGATAGGAGAAGGAAGAAAAAAATTGCACTAGCTTTCCTATCAACCGGGTATCGTTGTCGTTGCTTTTAGACTGTAGTCTTTGTAGACTGTCACCGTGTTTTGTTTTTATAGATTAATCTTCGTATTTAGCAGAGTTTATTTAAACATGTTTAGGTAAGTGTTATTAAACTTTTTTTTAACTGTTAAGTAAGCAATCATACGGCGGTATTCGAACACAAATTATGGAAAAAAGTTGCTCGGTACTCGACTGAACAAACGCGACTCGCTAGAACAAATTTTCGATTAATAATATATTTTTATTTCGCATCCATAACAATTTTTATAATAAAAATAAAAATATATGAAAATGCTGCTGATACTTCTGATCGAGATCGGCAAAAAAGGTCAGAAGACGACGATATTTTTTAAAAAGAAACGCAGTCGTTTAACTAAAATTAATATTAACATGTAATACAGTACTTTTAATTGTGATTGTTAACTAATTATTGATTAAATATAAATTAGCGATTGCTTTAATAAACATATTTCTATGAGTAATGAAAAAGAATAGTATACTTTTGTTAAATTTTGGAACCCAACCGCATTAGTCCTTTGTTTCGTGTAGCACGGATTCACGTAACACGCACTTTTTCGGAACGTTATAAGAGGGATATCTGTATATTTAATTATTTAATGTACTGTCGAACAATCTTCTGTAAAAGGAGGCTATTTGAAATGAATATAAAATCATCTCCAAATAACGATCATCTTTCGTGTTCCCGTTAGTTGTTCAGAGGTTTGACGGTATTTGAAAAGAAAATAAATTGTAAATATTTCAGATATAATGTTTTAGACTATTCTTAAATTAAAACGGGAATTTTTAAAAATATACTTTGTAACTTAAAATCTTATGGTAATTGTGCCTAAGAGATATAATGTTGTATTATGTATTTAATGCTGCATTACATAACAATGAAGTGTTATATTCATTATATTTGTTGCATTAAATAGCAATGTATAATAAAATGCGCATCGTGTATGCTATATCATGCTCATAAATTGTATGTAAATGGTTTGTCGCTTTAGTCTCCATCGCCGAATGGATTATATATCAATATTTTGTTTTAGTTCTTTACATTTAAATTTATGGAGTTTTAGTATATGTTACATTATCACAAACGTGGCTTTTGAATTGTATTTCTTTTGTATAATAATAAAGTACTTTTTTATTAATGTAGAAAAATTTTACAAAAATATCTTGCTAACTTGTGTATCTTTTCTTCTTCTTGCCACCAGTGGCCAAGTTGATATAAACCACTGATCACTATTAGTACCGAAATGGTATTTAATATTATTCATCAAACTTTCGTGTATTTAATAATATTCATAGTATTCAAGTATTTAATATTATTCATAGTGGCACTCGTATATTACTTACGATTTGGTCTTGCTTTAATGGGTTTCCTACATTGCATAGTAAAATTTTATCTTTATGCTCATCATCTGGGCTACAGCTGTCTTGGTTAATGATTTTAATTTGATCTGGAAGAATGATCTGAAGTTCAGTCATGTATGCTGGCTCGTTAAGATTCCAAACTTCTACAGATAAAGTAATGATTGTATGTTTTCCAAGTATTAAACCTTCGGGACTGTAAGTGTTTATATATTATTTATATTAAAGAATCTAAATAGCAAATCATTTAACAGTTAAGGCTAAATTATAATTACCCTTACCCGAATTCGTCCAGCACTGTTGCATTTACAACTAAATCAGAGATGCAAGTGTCACTTTCTCTGCAACCAGTTTGAAAAGTGATCTACAGATTAATAATTTATTATTGAAAATTTCTGAAGTAATAATACAGAATATTTGATAATATTATATTTGATATTACTATTTTATTAATAATATTAATACTACTTGAATCCAAAATAGGGCAGGTTTCGCAGAAAGAAGTTTCGCTAGAAACATTGTATGTTAGCCGAAATCTTAGATTTATATTGATTGGAGTAATAAAATCATCTTTATCTTCCTGAAAAACAAAAATATTTTATATTCCTAAATATTTCGTACTCCTAAAATAATTTATTTTGTTTAAAATAGCCTACCAGTGCTCAGTTTTGTGTGTTTTCGTCACGTGTCTAATACCTGAATACGGGTAAGTTTCCCATGGAAAGTCCTCCTGGGAGGTACTGTACCTCTTTGGCAGATCGCCCACGTGTTGCCGTATTCCAACAAACCCAAAAATTATAAAATAAAAATAGCGATATTCAGCATATTTACCTTTACGAAAGCTGTCTGAGAGAAGCATTTTTGTTTATCTTTCTCAATTTTAACTGTTTCCAGAAGATTCCACGATAATCTGTTTTTATATAAAAGATATCTTCGGAACTTTAATTCTTCTCTTTGACGCATAGAACGTAATTCCGTTGATACATCTATAAAAATAGTTTTCCTGCATAAAACAATGTACAACAGCAACAAAAGAAAAAAAAAGAGAGAGAAAAACGAACTTACTTAGAGTTAAAGGCACGTGATTTCCAGTATAATTTAAACAATACGATATGATGAAGCATGGTATCGATTCGCCGCTATCTTCGCAAAATGATGAATTTGTGTTTATTTGAGTCGGTTTAAACGTTATAATGGCAGATATTCGAACAATGGGGCGAGTTCTGATGATAAAATTAATAATATTTTCTTAGGTTAGAAATGTTAAATTTTAATACAATAAAATCAGAACATACGGTATATACTCCAAGATAATGCTTAAAATGTAATTGAATAATATTAGCTATGATAATACTATGATTAGCATGACTTAAAATGGTTAAAAAACAAAATAATTGTTATATTATAACAATTATTTAAATGCCAACTTATGTGGGTTATTATTTTATTGACGTTTTTCATAATTATAATACCATATAGACAAAATATATATAATGATATATAAGAGTATTTAAAATTTAAAAATATACATATTTTATGCAAAAAATTAATAACAATTTTATCAAGTTATGCTAAATGTTGTTTATACTCATAATTCTGTTAAGATAAGACTATGTACAATATACTGTAACGTCGTAATTCTTACCTAAAGAGTGCAGCATTGTCAGATTGATACGATCCAACTAGAATATCTGAAATTTTGATTAGTATCTCAATATTTTATTTAATAATTAATATGTAATTCAATAATAACATTATGTAAAAATACCTGGATATTTATTATCATCAATATCTTTTCCTTTAGAAATAGAAATACCAAATCCTGATAAGTGTGAACTTTTAATGGCAGCATTCACTTCTTTTGCCGTAATTCTCTGTTTATTTATTTAAAAATTTTAATATTAAAAGAAAATTCTTCCGTAATAAAATTATAAACTATTACTTGAGAAAATTCGGAATTAATTCCCATGTTATTTCCATGATAGATATACACAGCACCTCTCTCTTCTTCGTATGGTGCTCCGATGACAACATCTGCAACACGAATATTATGCTAATTACATTCAATGCTCATCCACAATAACCTTGGATACATTTAAATAAAAACCTTACTTATAAATTAGTTTGCCATAATAATTATTTTATAAATATAAATTCTTAAATGTACCTAAGAATCCATCTTGATTCAAATCTCCAGCATTAGCTATAGCTGTGCCAAATCTACCATAAAACTTTTTAGAACCCGTTAGAGCCTGAGTTTCATCTAATCCCTGCATAATATAAAAAAAGTTTAAATCGAATTTATTATCGTCTAACACAAAAACACTACTTGTAAACTAAAGCAATCACCTTTCCGTTACTAATATACACATATACTTTTCCTTCGTCACCCCCAGAAGGATAGGAGTATAATGGAGCACCCACTAACAGATCTGTATATTTGTCATTATTTACATTTATGCCCAATACAGATGCACCAAAATATGATCCAACCTGAAATGATCAGATTTATTTATCAAATGAAGTCGCAACATAAAATAATTATACAGTAAAACCTGTCCAAAACGGACTGAATAAAACGGAAACTTGCTTAAAAAGAAAAGTTCTTGAGAACGGAGCGATTTTCCATGTTTAAACACAAAAATGCCCGATCGGAAAAGTTCAAAATGCCCGATCGGAAGACATATTCCGAAAAATCAGAATCGCACAAGCGTACTTTTGTTATTATATGGGGAAGTCATACAGCACTGAAGTCTTTCAGACCTCAGTACTGGGTAATTTTCCCAGGTTCGACTTAGGCCTGAAAGACCCATCCTGGTCCCTATCCTGTATTCCTCACTTGGAGATCCACTCTCTTAAATTTGATCCGTCACACAATGCAGAATCTGGAGAGGCAGCCGCTTTATTTTCAGTTGGTCCATGAGACCACTAGCCACCGTGCGAAATCCAGGCTTTCGTAGCCCGGACTCGATTTAGACCTCATGGCCAAGCGTTTAAGATGTCAGCCTACCGCTCTAGGGACCCAGGGACGAATTCGAACTGGTCGAAAAACCCCAGGAATATTTTGGGAGTGATCTATCCCAGATATTCCGAGTCCCGTCCCTCGCCACTCGGCAGCCCCATTGGGAATTTAACCAAACCCACGAAGGACTCGATAAAGAAGACCATTTTAGTGCCCACAGGACGGAAAGAGTAAAAGGCCGGGACTCGATACCAGATCCCCAGAGCTCAAAACTGAAGCTAAGCTGCTGTGCACTTTATTACAAAGTAACAAAGTAACAAACTACCGAATCTGAATGAAGTAAAAAAAAAAAAACAGTTCCAATTTCGACAGGTTATTTTTAATGGTATTTTATAAATTCAAGAATTTACACTAAATATTAAGAACAGTTAACTTACTTGTTCTCCATCGTTTGTTTGTAGCACAATTATATTACGATTTTTCATATCCAACTTTTCAAATATATAAATCTATAAAGTAAATTATTATTGGCAAAAAGCTTGCGTAATATAAAGTTTGTATTATTTTTTATTGTAACATACACGCCCTTTATATTGCCCATCTCTCGGTGCTCCACTTACAAACTGCAATTCTCCTAGTTCAAAAAATTTTCCACTTGTTACCGAATAACCTGGATGATTATAACACGTTTTTGAAAATAAAAATTGTTTCATATAAATGATAACGTACTTCGTAAAATGTTATACCTATATAAGAGTCGGTTGTTTGCTCTCCTTTTGGTGGATTCGGAACAATTGGTGGCAATAAATTTTCATAATTTTCAGGAATTAAATAATTTATGACTGTGCCTAATAAATAATAACATTGTAAATGTATTAGTAGCTATATGTTGTATAGTAGTTAAATGTTGTATATATAAATGATCCACCAATGGGCAAGTGGATGAAATTACTGGTTTGATTTGATTTAATGGAATACAACACAATACATGGGCAATCTGTAAAAGGAGATACCTCTCGGAGGAACTTTCTATGGGAAACTGGTCCCTATTTAGGTGTTGTGCACTTGAAGAAATCCGGAAAACTCCACGTAGTCAGCTCGCGCGGGCCCGCGACTAACTACCAGCGTTTAGTGGTTTTACCAATTCGGTCACTAATAAACAATAAAACCACCCAACATTGGTTGGGTGGTTTTATTGTTTATTAGTGACCGAATTGCAACAACCCAACGTAACAATCGCGGATTCGTGCGTGTCAACACTCTGGCCACGTAAAGTTTTCTGGGTTTTCTTCGTGTGCCTAACACCTAAGTAGGAGCCAATTTCCCGTAGAAAGTCTTCCTGGAGGAACTCTCTTGCATTGGCTGATCGCCCATACATTGCTTTACTGTACCCCATCAACAAACCAAAACTGTATAAATGTATTGATTACCTATCCAGTCGTAAAATCCTGGTGATCCTATTAATAAGTTTTTACCATCCTACAAAACAAAATAATAATTAAATAAATATAAATTTTTGATCGATAAAGTGAATATTTACATACCTCGCTAAAAGCTGCTGACATTCCTCCTTGAGCAAAAGCGTAATAATATGCTCCTGAGTCTAAACTCTGCCTGTCTGAATTAATACGCGGTATATTTATATTAATTTCTGATTAAAAAATTAAATTTTATTAAATAATATATTTATTAATATAGAAACTGTACTAATCATCTAGTGTGGTATCTTCACGTATTTTTATTGAGTTGTACATCTTATTTCTATTGCTTTATATTATATTATATTGTTAAATTGTATTATTATACTGTATTTTTGATCATATTTACCATA
Source organism: Centruroides sculpturatus (assembly GCF_000671375.1). Taxonomy (NCBI): domain Eukaryota; kingdom Metazoa; phylum Arthropoda; class Arachnida; order Scorpiones; family Buthidae; genus Centruroides; species Centruroides sculpturatus. The sequence continues at coordinate 104,592 of NW_019385446.1, read as the reverse complement.
TATGCCGGCGTATAAGTTGATCTCTAAACTATAGTAGGCTATTGCTAAAACCGAAGGATCCCACGGAAAGGGGTCAGAGAGAGTAGTTGTTCTTCCTGAGACTTGCTTTATTTTATTTTTTGCTTATTCCAAATAACAATTTATAAAACAATAGTGATTTTTGTAAGAGTAATTTGTTTTTTAATAGTCGTAACAGTGAAGTAACTATCATCTGCGTTTGCTATGGTGAAGGCTCGGCATAAGCCCATATTGAAGATGCTGTACTATTTGGGAGTTGCTATGTATTATAGGGGTAGTTGTAGATTTTGTATGTTTTTTATACATGTTTATTGTTCATGAATATAGAACATAATATACATTGGCATGTTAAGTATGAGACAAAACCCTGCGGATGTTCTTGGTTAGAACTGAAATATAAATATGATATAAGGTACCTTTGACGAAAGCATAAATTATAATGTCACATTACTTTCATGGAGACACGAACTAACCTTTCAATATATCCTACAAGATAAAGTTAAAAATCAACCGAACTTTTAGCACAGGTTTTATTACACAACAAATAGAAACTCTTATATCACACCACTTTGAAAATAAGCCCATATTCTAGCTGTGGTGGTACGCACGCTGGGGATAAGAGTGTTACTTCTGTCAGTGTCCATACTGCTCGTCAAATTAGGCCTGGAAGCTGTTTCTTGTGATGTCTTTACCGTACTTTGTCGCTTTGACTTCCATTCTGTTGCTGATTAGAACTTGATTCCTTCAAGTTTCATTTTAGGAACAGATAAATTATGCGAGGGCAAGATAAGGAGAGTAAATAGATTAGGGATGCACTGTTTTTCCTTATTAGTCAGATATTTCAGATTAGTGAACCAGGAACGATCGATGAAAGCCGTATCTGGAAGCTTCAAAGAAAGCCCTTAAAACATTCATCTGATAAAAGATTAAAAAGGGAGGTTTCTAAGACTGTTTTAGCAATTATAGTATGAATGCTGACAAAAATTTATAGCTGAAGATTACCTTGAAGGTAATGTCATAAAAGAGTTTCTATGTGCTGTTTAAAAAATCTGTGCGAAAAGTTCGATTTATTTTTTGCTTTACCTCGTATGCTATGTAGCTCATATAAATGGATGTGGAAAATAGAATCTATGCAGGACGCTAGCAACCGCTAAAAATCTTGAGTAAGATATCTCTATTATACATCAGATCTACTGTTAAACACATTCGAACCAAAAGCAACGCCGTTATAAAATATTAACAGTTTATACAGTATGGTACTATAATAGTACCACTAAATACTATCATGTGCTATATAGCAGCAAAACATTGCAATATGGTTTTGCTTATAATGCATCAATTGCATTTTGCATCAATAATGTACGTGTGTAGTGTTCGTTTATACTAAATTTAAATTTATTATATGAACTTTTATGTTTAACAAATTAATCAAAAAACAAGTTTTAGTTGGAAATATTCGTGACAGCCTGCTGTAGTTACGATTGTTAAGAGTATTATTCCACTTGTTTACCACTCCCTCTGTATAAGTCTAGTCATATTTTTGGAAAATTAGATTTTTTCAGGCTTAAAAAATACCAAATTACAGACTGGCATATAAGGTCAAATAAATAAAACTTGTTTCAAATAAATTTATAAAATGATCGTAAATACCTTTTGCTATAAAAGGTAATACTTTCTTTTTATGCTTTTTCCTCATATCTTTATCGATCAAATAACAAATTCCGTTAGTTAAGTAATGAGTTTTGTAAAGTTGATTTTTCCAAAGATGGCCACAAGTCTGTCGAAATAAATAAAACTGTAAAGAAATTGCTGCAAAATGATTTTAAAAAATTTATTTTCAACCAAGACTTACTACAATATTTCCCTCGGTCGGTTGAATATCAAGGCTTACACCCAACCACATCTCATCTTCTTTAGCGTGATACCTAATTGAATTGTCTTGAGAATTTTCATTGGCTAAAATATATAAATATTTATTGTTAATTTTATTAACTCGGTTAACGCACTTAATCATTTATACTAATTACAGTATAGATTCGTTAATCCGGCACCCGATAACCCGGAAATCTGGTAATCCGGCACGCTTGGAAAGTAATCCGGAATTGTCCTTATAATTCGGCATGCTATTATTCCAGTAATCGGAGTTTTTTTGGACACGTGGTGGGCTAAAGACATTATTCGTGTGATATGGACGAGCCGATCCAAATATATAAAGTAATTCCATCAGCAATCAAACATAGTAATAACTTATGTTTTGGAGGTTTTTCATAGTTATAGAATACAGTATTGCATCAACACAAAAAGAGAAAGAATCCCATAGTCGAAGGTGTAAGATTACATATCTCAATTACTTTTACGATTATAACTTGTAGAAAAATTTTTCACTCGATCTCAGGGGAGCAAGTGTTCCGTTTGGCCCTCTGCGGATACCCATGGAATTTAGTAATATTCGCTTATTGCCTAAAAATATGCTAAAAGAATTATAAAAAATTTTCCGTTTTAGAACAATACATAGCTTCAACACGATTAGTTTATATATAAATCGTTTTCTCCACAGTATGTGTTAAATTCCCACCACTAATTTATGTTTACACTTATGCGCTTATAAATTATTTTAGCGCTCAGCTAATAAAAAGTAGAGTGAGAACTTCAGAGAACCTTCAGCGCGACGTGTAAGATCAATTCTGATTTTTCATGGCCCTGCGCGTTATTTAAGCTTTTAGGCATTCGCTCATGATACGAATAAGTATTAGGTGTCTCTATGGATTCGAATTGTTTTCGAAACTTAAAAAAAATGTCATCAATGTGATATCAACAATTAATTAGCAGAATCAAGCAATCTGTGGTATTATTTGAAACACCTTAAGTAGCAGATAAAGCCGAAAGTCAAATTGAATAATGTTATGACAACGTTAGTTCTATTGTATAGTTCTGAATCATGGATGGAGCGGAATTCAAGCAACTGAAATGCGATATTTTACCGACTGGAATGAAGACATAAAAGAAGATCTAGATATATTTTTCCAATAATAAGTATATAAAGACAGAAATGGAAACAGAATAGAATTTATTATGTGTAAACAGAATAGAAGCTCTTTTTATTTCTTTAATTAAGGCTTTCTTTGGTTTAATGGTATGCGATCTTATGAGATCGCATACCATTAAACCAAAGAAACCAAAGTTGCGTTCGCATACCATCATAAGATGGTATGCGAACGCAACTTATGAGCGATCTGCCAAGGGGAAACTGCCCCCAGGAACGAATTTCTATAGAAAACTAACCCCTGGTTAAGTATTAGACACGTGAAGAAAACCCAGAAAACACTTAGAAAAACCAGATGGCAAGTTTTATTCGCTTAGCCATTGCTGGGCCGATCTCGGAAAGATCCAACTTCGCCATTCTTACTGAGCGCTCTGGACTAAGACCACGGCAGTCGAGAACTTGTATGGGACCCATTTTGCCTTTTAGCGGATCCTTCTAGCCTATTGTCCTCTGAAAAGATGAAATAAGTGGAAGATTTATTAATAAAAAGCAGTTTTAAAAATTTTATTTTCTGTTTCTAAAATAGTGTTAATGTTATAGCAGTATGAATCACTAAGTTTTATCTGGGCTCGGGAAAAAATTGTCAGCTTCCCCCTCTCGTCAGCACTGCTTACGGTCGCGATATAGGATTTTACTACTGCTGTAAAGAATGTTTATTCGAATCCGACCTGATTTCACGATAATTTGTGTTCGGCAAATCGCTCCCTACCATTTATTCATATGGCTGATAACTATGTCCGTAATCAGCAAAATTTAAAAAACTATCATATTGTAAACTGATAATACGTGTAATAATTTAAAACTAAGTTTCTATTGATGTCCGTTCCCACTAATGGTCGTTGGGAGCGAGCATTAATACTGAACACTAGTTGTTCGCCGTGGGTTCGTGGAGTTGGGCCTCGTGGAGTTTTCCGAGTTTTCTTCGTGAATAGAGGCAGTTTTCAAAAAAAAGTTCTCTAAAGAGGCATCTCGCCTTGTGTTGCATTGGCTCTTCCATAAATGCGAATTAAATAGAAATGGAATAAATGCCAATGAAAAGTGGAGGAAAATGCTCATTAAACGAATTAGTAGCAAAACATTTTCTAAGCAGTATATATGTTAGACTCGAAGAACGAAAACGCTCATTGAGCGAAAAAACCGACCACAACGTGATCTTTTAAAATCATCCACAAAAACGAAATTCGCGTCGTAGCGTTCGTAATATTTGACCACTACGCGTTGCGGTGATTAAGAAAAGCCATAACGCGTTCTGAACGTTAGCTGATGCAACCACGATAGAGGGTGATACGACGCACAGCGGTATATGACGTGTTTTACTTCATATAAAATGAATAATGTCATTACAATTTTTAATTAGCTGTTTGTTACCTAGATCACCTTATATTACATGTATACTAGAAAAATGTCTGTAAAATGGCAACGCATTTATTAACTTCAAAAAATATTTATAATATGTACTGTTAGGCGGCTGAGATTTTAGGTGTCATCCTACCCCATCGAGGATCCCGAGATTGAATCCGGGCAGAGGAATATTTAGGGACATCCGGTTTGGTTTGGTTTATTTGGTTACGGAGGGCGATCTGCAGAGAGGATTCCTTTCGGGGGGACTTTTATGGGAAACTAACCCATATTTAGAAGTTACGAACGCGAATAAAACCCAGAAAATGCCACGTGGCCAGCCCGTTGGCAAGGAACGAACCCACGACCGACTACCAGTGTTCGGTGGTTTTATCCATTCGGCTATTGGTGGGCACATGGAAATTCGCACATGTCAGGCCTTACCACCCGACTACCGTCATTGCTGACCTGGCCGAATCCAGATGGGTATGGTGCAAAAGACTCTCTTGGTGCTCACAGATCAGAAAGAGTCAAAGTAGGTACTATATAATCTATAAAAAAATTTAACTCACTAGTTTATGACATCAATTATTATTTTATAATATATTATCGACAAGGAACGTATGAATTTATAAATTTACATTATATTTCATGAAAATTTATACACGTCATTTACAAATATAAAATTACTTTTAAGAATTAAAGTACCTAGTTTGTTTAAAAGGATTTCTTGGCATTCTGATGAACTGATGTTACATTTATATAAAACTCCAGGTTCGTGTAACTTTTGTCTTTCCACTAAAGTAGAGTTTGCTTTAGTCGCCGTTATTAAAGCCCTGGAAGAGGATTTTTAAATACATTTTACCGTTTTATGTGTACAAACTAACATCAGTTAAGCTTTCTATATCATAGGTAAAGTATAATTATATGGAAATACAAACAGGAAACGTCTGTCATCCTGTTTTACAATGTTACAAAACACGTACACGTCCGCTTCCTACCGCTAAGCCCCTCATAGTTCAAGAGAATAATTTGGTTATTGTTTTAAAAAATTAATTAATTATTATAAATTATAAGTATTTAAATAATAAGAATATTAAATTTTATTCAAAATTTAACAATTATTGAATAAAATTCAATAAAATAAGTAAATTTAATATAGTTTTCCGTAAAGATTTTTAGCGCTTTCACTTAACAGAAAGCTTACCTGCTGTTATTTAATTATTATAAATTATTATTTTTTTGTTATTATTATATCTAACGCATTGATTAGACTAGTATTTTACAAAGTACATTTTTACTTACATTTTTCCTTGACTATTTTCGTGAAGTGCTACTGAATAGCCGAAATAACTATCTTCGCTGCCATGAAAAATTAATGGAAATCTAGATTCGATATTAAAGGCAAATATTTTCGTTAAAATATTATAAAATATATAAAATGTGAACGATTTCATTTCTACAGATATTCTAAATATTTAAGTAATCCTGCGAAGTCATTACGTATATGAACTTTCAACATATTTGGCCTTCTTATAAACGGAATAGGAAACGAGGAGCGCCTCTAGGGTCAATTTTTTAAAGCATTTGACATATAACAGGAAGGAAAATTATCTCGAAAATATTTATAAACTTATATTTTATTACGTTAAAAAGATTTTCAATTTTATAAAAATACTGTTTTCTATTCATTTTATTTAATATTTACAAAGGATAATATTAATTATTTCTATTTTAATCAATTCAATTTTAATCAAGTAAACAAATATAACAAATTAAATAGCTTTATAATTAGCCACATTATAGCCAAATTTTAAAAATTTAGCGATATCGTTTGATTACAAACAAATATTTATAAATGTCGACACTTCTTGTAAAAATAAAAAATTCCAAAGATCATGATTTTTCGAATCATATTAATTTTTTGCGAAATTTTTTTCTTTTTTTTCATTTAAACAATTAAATAAGCTCAATAATATCTCAAATAATTGCGTAAAAATTTATTTAAAGAATGACATTTTTCGGTCTTACTCATTTAGGATTCGAGAATCCTTTTTCTGATTTAATCATTCGTCAAGATTTAATCTGTGATCGAGATTTGAGACCTTCAGTTTTGAGAGAAGTACCATACGAACGAATTAAAAATCATTATTTTTATCTCAATGAGTTTAATTTCGATCGACAGTGGTATTGGAATGGTAGTAGAAAGCCCGCCTGTAAACGAAAACGTAAGAAATGTGCAGAAATTATTTATTTAAGTAAATTGTTTTTCAAACTAAATAAGAAAAATTGCATTTTTCTTAGCACCCTTTGCTATATATCGACTACCATTGACGGCTAATGAAGAGTATGGATGGTGGGGAAGAGAGTTTCGAAAGGGAAAACTTTTACCTCCTTGGGCTTTCGTGCAACGATATCCAACAATTCGAAGCGATGTCACTAAGTAAATACAGTATAAATCTAATAATAAAAAGTTTAATTAAAACACAAGTGGATAAAACTACTGAGCACTGGTCGCGGATTCGCTTCCGAATAGCTTGGCCACATGGTTTGGTTTGATGGGATACGGCAACGCATGACCGATCTGCCAAGGGAATGTCTTCCAGGAGGAATTTCTTGAAAAACTGCCCTTATTAAGATGTTGGATACGTGAAGTAAATTCGGAAAACTCCACGCAGAACCCCAACTAACATCCCTATCAGTTTTTAGTGGTTTTATCCTCGGTTACTGTTAAACTCTAGCCACGTGGAGTTTTTGGGGTTTCTTTGCAAGTCTAGCATTTAAATATGAGCCAGTTTTTCATAGAAAGTCCTATCGGGAGGTTCTCCCTCTTGGCAAATTGCCCACACGTTGCTACGCCTTAGCTCATCAATACTAAATTTTATACTAAATATTCTTAATCTGGCAAATTGATATAATAAATTTTGAATATTAATATAAACTATCTTTATTTTACAGATGGGCAGACAGCGTGCTGAAATCCGATCCAAATATGCCACTTTTTTAATTTTAAACAAAATAATCAGATTTCAGAATACAGATGTATTTAAATATTCTATTATTTTAAAACATTTTCAAAATTCGTTAATTGTAAAATTTATAACAAAATCGTGAAATCAAAAATTGTATATATATTTTCTTCGACTCAATTTATATTTGTACGCAATTATTAAATTCGATGGTTATTATTAGCAGTAAAAATTATAGGCCTATAAAAAGAATAAAATGAATTTTGTCTTTTGTTAATGGATTATTTTTATAAAATTATTTATAGAATTACATAAATTATTTCCTTCAATCAATAAATAATTATTAACAGGAGCGGATTTACGGGGATTTTTTCTTCCTAGTAGTCAAGTATTTCAAGCAGTAAAAAATTTTATAAGCCATATTTCTTTTCCTTTCTACCCTCTAAAACTTCTGAATTTTCTATTGTATATTAATAAAAATCTAAATTTATTACGAGTCTCTTTTTGAAATTCTTTCCGTATGGGCACCAAAAAGGTTTTTCCATATCAATCGTGGATTCGGCTAGGACTACAATGGAGAGCCGGGTAAGTGGTAAGGGAAGAGACCCAATATATTGGTGACAGACCGGCCATGAGAGATTCCCGGCATTTTTCAAGTGTTCAGATTCGATTTCGGATCATTCAGAGCGGTAGGCGAATGTCTTCTTTACCTCATCGGCAGTCACCTTATGTATGTTTAAAATTATTTATGTGTGGCGCCATCTGTTATTAATCTTTATTTTAAAAATAACTTTTATATTATTAATTATTATAAAAAGTGCAAAACCCTTATTTTGGAGTAGGAGTGTTTTTTTTTAAAAAAATTATAAATGTCAATCAGGCGCAAAATTTTCACTAAGTCTGACTCCGCTCGAAATATGACATATAATTAATTCTCTTTCTCTCCACTACTTTGACCTTTAACTACAAAAATTTAATGGCAATAATTCCCCATGTAGAGAAATAATCTTGCCAAGTTTTAAAATTTTGGTTTATCCAGTTCTGAGATAGCCTATAATGCAAAATACACACACACACTTACTTTCGATTAGTTCAGTACTCCACAATCTCTCCTCACCTAGGTTCTTCTCAGAATTCTGTGGCATACCACAAGTAAAAATATATAAATAATAGAGGAGTACACACAAAAAATACCAATTTACTGTTTTCCATTCATTATATCAAAATTTTTAATGTTATTTAGCCTAGTTATACTTCCAATAGAAGATGTTTCATTGCTTTCATTGAAGAAATCAATTTCTGAAGCCAGGTTTTGTTTATTAGACAAATATGAATTTAAAATCTACTATTTAACTTTGTAAAGATATAGAATAATTTCAATTCTATTTTATACGGTAGACATTTCCGAAAAATCCGTGTAAAAGAGATAATATCCGTATGGAGAAATGGAAGATTAGTTACAGTTCCATACAAACCGATAAAAATAATACGATAAGCCACTTAATATAATATGATGTGCTTAACAATATATTTCAATTTTACTTAATAAATCTAAGGAGAGAATATTGTAACTAACTTATCAGCGAAACAAAATAACTATAAATTTAAATTTTTCGCATAAATTTTATTTTTTACTCGACTTTTTCAATGAGGCGTCAAAATACTTTTAGCTTTTAACACCAAACGCCATACAAAAACTATTTTTTAGTAAAGGACATTGGAAGAAACACAAACAATTAAACAATTTGAAAAACTTTTAATTAAATTTTTTCTGGTTGCTTCCATTGCGAGATAAAGTCGGAATGAAGGACTAATTGTCGCTACACACGTCCAAATAAGTCGTAAAAATTAGGAAAATCTTAATTTTTTCAGTGTTTATAACACCTTAAATGCAAATTTAAGAATTCTTTTAAAAAATCAAGCAAGGAATTGCGTAACTTTCCCAGCTGTTATGAGATTTTATTTAACATTTTTTTTTTTAATTATTATAAAATGGCAAAAAGCTTAAATTTGAGAATAGGCAAAGCACAAATCGCCTTGTAAAATTTCAGAAATTTTAGACAAAAGACACAGGAGTTAAGCTTTAAATTAATGCTATTAAATTTTGATGGTTAAAGGTCGAGAAGTTGGGGATATAGGAGAGGATCGTGTATCATATCTCGAGTATCTAATGAAGATTTTACTGCGTTTACAATTCTTTTATAAAACTCATTCCTACCCAAAATTAAACTTTTTGCTATTTCATAATAATTAATTATGTAAAAGGTTTTTAAAATAAAATATAGTAACAGATGGAACCACACGCAGTTTTAAATCTTGTTGCATTTCTCTGCAATGAGATTTCAGTTAAGCAATTCGTTGCTAGAATTTTTTAAAAAGTATAAACTATAAAATAATAATATTTAAACAGACAACTACTATTCCGTATAGCACTGTTAGGTGACATTCCAAAATTGTCCGAAAAGTTTAAAATCGAACTTAGACTAATGTTTATGACTAAGTTATTTTATGATTTTCTTTTTGATTTTTCTCTCCAAATGTATGTAGGTGCTAGAAAAAAATTTAGGGTCACTAGTGCATTTAAAGTTGTGGATGAAACAGACCAATTTCTTTTCAATATTTTATTTATTACTACTAAATATAAATAAAAAGTAACTAAAATATTACCTATGGTTTTAAGAAATTTCAAAAACATAATATGACTAATGTAAAATTACAATCTAAAATTTTATTTTACTGCCATTAGCTATTATAACATGAATAAGTCGATTTGGCATTGACATAATTAGAGTGTTTAGCTTGTCAGAGTTGATCTGTTTCTTGAGGTTACTGTTGCAGTTTTTAAATCGGAAATATTATCGTATTCGTTATCACAATCTTTACTAACAAGTAATCTAACAGAGAATCTATGAAGTTTATGTCAAGTCTATAACTTGGCCATTAAAGAACATCAATACTTCATACTATTCTCAACAAATCAGACTATTGTAGAACGTGCTGAGTATTTCATGAAGCAAATTTAAGGCACATTATCCTGCTGGAAAATGAACTTTTTGTCTGTCACTTCATTTTAGAGAGGAAGAAGATAATTTCTTAGAAAACCTTGATATTTTTCTTCATTTAATCGCTTTGGAACAAAGGCAATAGATAAGTTTATTTGATAGATAAAAGCAGTTCCGTAACAAACTTTTCATATCTCTCATATATTATAACTGATTATTTTTTTCGCTTCCCATTTTTGGAAAAAATAAGAATAAAAAAGCAATTATAAACAAAATTAATTTTTAATTTTAACTAAAAATTAAATTCCGTTGCAATGCTTAGTTACAGCACTGGGTAAAAAAGAAGCCCGAATCATTACCGATTCACCTCCTTGAGTGCTCCGTTGATTAGGCCTATATGTTTCCTTATTAAATATGATCATTTATTGTTATTATGTTTCAAAATGTGCTAAGCATTATACAAATTAAAAATTAGATAATTTTATAAGTGTTTTCATTATATAAAGATTACCTAATTGAAAAGTGGACACGTGTCATATTTCATGGTGCAAAGTCGCGATTGATGGGCCATTTTACGGCCGAATAAGCTCAACATAGGCAAAGCGCGGGCTGCATTAAGTATTGGCAAGAATAGATTTTATCTCCATTAATTGGCAGATTAATGTTAAGTTAATTACGATGGAAGCGTCCAGAATCGAACAACGGACGGTAGTTCGGTTTTTAGTGGCTGAAGGGAATAGGACTGCCGACATCTATAGACGAGACGACGATATAACGAAGACCATGAGTTCCTCCTTTGTATTGTTGCAGGAGACGAAACACGATGCCACCATTACACCTCCGAAACGAAGAACATGAGCTAGCAATGCAAATACGCTTCCTCGTTCTCCCCGGCAACTTGTAAGTCTGTAACGATGCTCAGTGCTGGAAAAGTGATATTGACTTTTTTCTACTGACGTGCGACTTTACCATTTTCCGACCTCCCAAGAAAACTTTGCGAGGACAAAGATTCGGAATAAGTGAAGGGCTAGGTGAAGGATAGGGTCGAAGAATCTTTTTACTAACAGCCACCAGAATTCTATGATCTGCTTATGAGACGTTGAGATATTTACCTAAACAAACATGGAGATTTCTTTAAGATTTGCAATAAATGTTCGCCAGTTCTGACGTATGTCCATTTATCATTTGGGTAACTCTTATATACTATTTCAAATAAGATATATTTGTAATTATATCAAATTACATAAAGTTTTTTTATCATTGTTTTATTAACAAGTCAACAATTTTCTATTAAGATATTATTTTACGAAACACGTAATTATAATTTACTAGCTAACCAAAACACAGGAAATCAGTTTTAAAAGTTATTCGTTCAAAATAAATATTTATTTTATTAAATATTAAACATTTCTATCCTCGGAATTAAATTATGTATTCCACAATAAATACTAAATCGAATTCGAAAACAGAATTACATCACTATAATAGGGGAAAAAAACGCTGATATTAACAAAGTTATACGTTGTAAAGCTAAATATAGTCGGTTGAAAATCAAATATTCAAATTGCAGCCTTATATCATGTAATCAAAAATATCATGTGATATCATCAAATATCACATGATATTTGGGCTGCAATTTGAAAAAATTGTAGACCTATAAATTTCCACTGTCGTCCGACTGTCCGTCAGACTGTCTTTCGTTAATCTCGAGAATATAGTTATACAGATGAAAGACGAAACCAGATATGAAAACCTTAAGTGCAGGAGGCTTCAATTGACTATATAAGAACTTTTGATACAAACTGGAAGTCACGTTATTTCAATTCAAACATTTTCCCTTGTAAGGTGTTAATAAATGACCGGCATGATTTTATTGCTACCAGGAGAAGTATGATTTACAGGAGCAAGACACTGCTAATTTGAGATGGAGAGTGTATATTTTAAGTTAAATAAATTTAAAAAAAAACTACGATTAAAATTTGCAGCCCGGTATTGTGACGATGTCACGATAAATAAATAATTGTTCGTTTGAAAAATTATATATTATTAATAATTATAAAACGGTAAAACGCTTAAGTTTGAAGAGTAGGGATGAGTTTTATAAACACTTGTAAATGTAATAATAAATAAAATCTTCATTAAATCGAATCTTCCTGACTCACGATTCCCCATTCTCTGCCCATCCTTCGACTTTTCACCACCAAAATTTAATAGCATCAATCTTCCTAATACACAAATCTTGCAAAATTTCAGAAATTTTCGACAAAAGGCACAGGAGTTATTAAGCTTAAGTATGCGTAAATAAAATCATGCCCCCATCCATAAATACAGAAAAAAATCCCAAACTTTTTTCATTTCGCGACGTTTAAAGGTCCCCGATAATCCAAAAATGTAAAATTCTTGAAGGGGCCTTATTTATTTCATATGGCTCTATTCATTTCATAAGTTATATAATAGCCTGTAAAGTAAATAAAGCGATCTATACCAATGTTACAACACTTAATTCTCATAACATTAATTAATTTTATTACATTTGTTATTTGTACTTGTATTAGCTTATATTCATCCAATCTATATATTACATTTCGCAGCTCTTCTGTGACCCTTCGTCATTCCGAGACAATTGACAACCTACAATTCACCACGTGGAGGTTGCTGCGTAGAGTTTCAAGAAGAGTTAGAAAGGTTGTGTGACTAACATGACTTGTCGAGTTTTATTCGTCCTAACTCACACACTAAAAATATTTATACTGTAATTACTTCTAAATACTTAAAATTCAACTATTCGAAACTTACCATATTATTAAGACAGAAGTCCATTAAGAGAATCACCATTTTGTTTTTTCTACAGGATATAGTTATTTTTCCACGTTTTCAGACAGATTATCCTTTTATTATTTTTGCTTTCAGATTCCAACGGGATCAAAGTATGCTGAAATCAATTACATGATTAATTTCTGTTAATGCCGCTCATTTTTTACTCTTTCCATCCTGTGGACACCCTAAGAAAGTCTTTTTTCAATCCCATCGTGGGAAAACTCCGAGGGGATTAAAGCCTGTATGCTCTGAGGGACGTGAGCTCAAATTCGGGCAAACAACTTACCATGTTTTTTATGGACGATCAGTCCCAGATATGACGGGATTCGTCCCTCACCATCCAGCTACCTCTTTGTGGGCCTGACCGAATTCATAATGGGTATGGAAAAACGGCCACTTAGTACCCGCAGGACGGAAAGTGTAAAAATATCTTCGTTATATTTGTAATTCGATTAACTTTTTGTGCAATTACGAACTGTATTGACTGATATTCGAGTAGATATGTTTAAAAATTACTTTTTGTAATAGTTAATGTTTATCGAGCATAAATCATATTTTAATTACATAAAATAGATGAAAGCTTTAAACAGGTTTTAAACCTCTTAAACAGGTTATAAATTAGTTTTAAAATGCTCTAAATGTACAGTTTAATATATTTTGATACCTGGAAAAATCGATAGCGTACACTTTCAATTTTGGCGATTTTCGATTTATTCGACCTTTGAACTAAAAATTATAGGATAAATAACTCTTGGCAAAATAGTTAACATTTGCACATTGCTAATGATTACAACATTTACGAGAAAATTTAATATTTGTACCGGTACGTATACTGTTGACTTATACGGCTATAAACAAGAAAGAGAAGTGATTAGATCCTTCCTCACGTAGGTCGTCGAATTGGTATCTATATTCCCTACAGGGGTTTATTAAACCTGTATTTCCCTGTAAGGAATACAATAATTGCCTCTGTAAAGTAGCTATCATGTATTCCCTACAGAGAGTAAATAATTAAGCATTTGGCTAGAAATCCCTGTCGATATTTTGTAGCCAAATGCTTTAAGAGTTTTTCTGACGTAGCTGAAGGATAAAAACTCTGTATGTAACATTGATAATTAGGTTACTCACAAGCTGCTCTTTTTTATTATCGTTGCCGTTTCCGTTGTTCGTTGTTAAAATCTAATCCGGATCTTCTCTTCCATGTAATGTGTGCGTGAAATCGTAACGTTTTTTCATATGACTAAACTGATTTCAATGTATTTACGACATTTGATTGGTCTTATTCGGAAACGTTAACACAGCGTTTCTCAACCTTTTCAAACCCAAGGATCAGTAAAACGCCTGAAAAAATCTACGGGCCACTAAGTTATGTTGGTTTGATTTCTTTAAACGTATGTGGGTATTACCAGCATTTGGGACATACTGTGTGATTTATAACATAATAAATCTAAAAACATGTTTTGAATACATATGGAAATATAATTAATCAAGTTGGAAGTAAAGTATTAAAAGTAAATTATCATTGAACAAAGTTTTAATCTTTATTAATTTAAGTCTGTCTGCGGACCATAGGTTTGGAAAGGCTGCCTTAACATTACTCAGATAAGGAATCAACTTCAATTTCACTCTCGTATTAACGAATGCATGTTTGTGTTTAATGAAACTATCAGAATATTTATTTATTTTATGTCGAAATCTGAAGATCTGGGATTGAATTCGGACAGGTCGAAAACATCTCGAATGTGGTACCTCACCATCCAGCCGCTCCATTGTAGACCTGGCCGAACCCACGATGGGCTGGAAAGTGTAAAAAAATAAAAAAATAAAAAGGCTGTTCCACATTCCACATCTGTAACTGAAATAAACTTATTTGCACTTTGCAAGTAATATGGACGTTAAGGGAACAGCAGCGCTAAATTTCGTTTTAACGGCTGAATTTAGACCGGAAGGATCAAATTTGACACGCTTCCAATACTTTCCCTTGTTATGTAGGCCTATATAAAACAGCCTGGAAAGTAAAGCCTGGAAATAGTGTGTTTTTCATTCATTAGAGTGAAATATGCATGAATTTGTAACAGAAAATCTTTATTAAAATGTCCATAATAAAATACTTTATGTATACTGCTGATACAACCTTATAACATTCATTTCGTGTTTTTGTTTCCTCTTACTTTTCTAAGTATTTTTGATCCGGTACGAAAACGGATGTATTATGTCCTGTATATTAAATGCTTTATTTTTAATATCAAATTGCTAATAAATGGAGAAATTAATTTTTCTCTTATTTTTTTCAAATGTGATTACTTGGAATTTTGAAACACAAACAGCAATTAAATTTAAAGGTCAACCTGGTTCTTATTTCGGATTTTCTGTGGCCATACATAACAATTCCGAAGGAATTTTGTAAGTAATTTTTATATTGTAATGATGATTATATATTTATATTTATATATATTTTAATTTATATTTTTAAAAATTAATCTAGGCCTTTAGTTGCAGCAACAAAAGACGATTTAACAGGCGCACTGTATAAATGCAACATAACTAATAGGAAATGTGAATATGTTTTAGATAAAGGTAAATATTTATCGTTAAGATAAAATTAGGATTGCTTTAAATTTATACATGAATATTTTGAAACAGGGAGAAACAAAATTGAAACCCAAAAAAATACATGGCTCGGTGTAAGTTTAGATGTTCAGACGAAGGAAAATGGACACGTCGTAGTAAGTTATTCAACTAATGTTAATTATTTATTTATTTAAAATTTCGAAAATTATTGTTATTATTATCGAATAAACATTAAAATGACAAATTAAATTAATTATATTAAAGCGCTTTTTATGTTAATATGCAATGTTTTATATAAAAAATTATTATATAAAGGTACAAATTATGATCTAATTACTAATGGGTACAAACTCAGCTCTTAATGAGACCTTATCAGAGTTGTTGACCGCCCACAAGATCAAAAAAGTCAAAGGAACTAATAACTCATATGCGACCCATTGCGAGATGTAGCAGATCGAAATCTATTCGATCCAGAAACTTTGAACACCCTCAAGAAATGGGGTAAAACTTAAAAATAAAAATCTAGAAAATTTCGCGTGCTCTAGCCCGTTGATTACCGTGAACTCGGGACCGACTACCAGTGTTCGTTGGACCATGAATAGATAGAAACATTTTAATAACACAAAAAATACATTTAATAGAAGTAGTAGGCCTAATTATTTCAATAACATCCCAGCAAGCCTATGAGTTTTGGGCTGATAGTTAGTCGTGGGTTCGCGCCTGAATAACAGATTGGTCACGTGGAGTTCACTAGGTTTTCTTCCCTTGTTTAACACCTGAATCGGGGCATAGAAAGTCTTCTCCCTGAAAGACTTAGCAGATTGATTACCCACGTTTTGCGTTACCTTATCAAATCAATTCTACAATTTCAGTAGCAACATATGCGTATGAGTTTTAGACATGACTAAAATGGCCTTCTTAGTATCCGCAGGACGAAAAGAGTTAAAAGAAAATGACTCTTATTGTTGTTTGCATATGGCAACGCGATTCGCGGGCGATGTGCCCATGAGGAATGCCTCCGGAAGAACTTTTACTGGAAACTGGCCTTTATTTATTAGACATGTAAAATGGCCAGATCTGAAATCAAAACGGGACGTTAGGCTGGGCGCTTCGATGTAACGTCAGATGAATCATGTAATTCATGCCGGTCGACGTTCGTTGGTTTTCTATATCATCGATGACAGATGCTACGAACATCCAATGAACATCTTACTTATCGTATACGATAAGTTTATGATACCTTACAATCACGATATTAACAACATTTTAAGAAAAATGGCATTTTATTGACTTTTTAATAATCGTTATTTATGCCTATGTAGGAAAAACAGTTATGTAAGCATAACAATCGCCTTCCGCATTATTATACTAACTTATCATTTTAATGTTCTTGCGTTATTAACAGCTAAAGTTTCTAAAAGTTTGCCGCCAGTAGCCCAGTGGATAAATTCAGTTAACACTGGTCGCGGGTTCGTGTCTAAAAAACGAACTGGCCGCGTGGAATTTTCCGTGGTTACTTCACGTATGTAACACATCTAAATAGGGGTTAGTTTCCCATAGAAATTCTTCACAGGAAACGCCTCTCTACTAATATCTAAATAGAAGCTAATTTCGTGTAGAAAATCCTTCCGAAAGACACCTCTCACTAAAGATCGTCCATATGTTTTGGTTTTATTCGATTACGGCAACACGATACATGAGCGACTGCCGACGGGGATATGCTTTTTGGGAGAAGTTATGAGAAACTGGCTCCTATCGAGGTAGTAAATTAATCATAGAAGGAAAACTTCTCTATCATTTTTGTGAAAATAACAGTCTTGTGTGTTTAAATTGTGTTTAAATCTTTTTTATCTCCTGGTAACCACCAGGAGATAAAAAAAAAGGTCGTTTTACCTACCATGCAACTAAGGGGAGCAGTGTAATTGATTTCGTCATAGTGTCACAAGAAATATATTCCTATATTGTAAATGATCTGCGTTTTATTAGAGATAGGCTCTGATCACTCATCTGTTTTTCTTTCAATGATCCCTTTGATAACATCAGGAGTTCCTAATAGACAATATGCTGGTAAACGTGCAATATGGAAGAATAAATTTAAATCTTTATTTGCTGTTAAATTGGATAAAGTTTTGTTAGATGAATATGGAGGAAACCTCACATCCAATGATCTGGTGGAATGTATAGCCAATAGTGGCAATCTCTCTAGATTTAATTTATTACCTTAAATCTGTAACTTTTAAAAAGCATACAACAAACGCATGATATGATAACGAGTGTTACTCCATGTGAAAAAATCTATGGAAATTGTTTAAGAAAGTGAAAAAATTAAATACTGATATGAATGTTATATTTCATATAAAAATTATTTAAAGAAATATAAATTATTAGATCAAAAGAAAAAAAAAAAACAGTCTTATTTTCGAAACTTAAATAACAAATTGATGACATGCAATAATTCTAAAATATTTTGGCAACTAATTTTAAACGCAAAAGCTCAATCTTTCCAATAATTTGGTTCAATTATTATACTACTAAATTCTCTAAAGAACATTCCTTACTTATTAATGAGGAACAATTGTCTATGGATGTGTATAAGTGTTTTCAATAGGAACGGAATGTTTTACAGATTTTACACTGGAGCTAAAAGGAGCTATTAACCATTTTAAATTTGGTACCTCACCTGGAATTGATTTTATTAGAACAAAATACTTAAAGTGTTTTTCAGAAAATTTTCTTCTTACAACATTGGAAGTTTTTAACTCTATTAAAAGAATTTCTACTTTCCCGGAAAAATGGATTGAATCTTTGATTATTCCAATATATAAAAAACGGCCATGTGTATGACCCCAAAAATTATCGGCCTATATCTTTGGTTCCTTAATTGAAAAACTATTACGTTTTTATTAAATAAAAGATTAAAAATTGAATTATTAAATGTGATATTTTGTGTAAGGAGCAAGCAGGTTTTCGATCTGGCCGATCTCACCAAGATCAAATATTTGTATTAAATGCATTGGTGCAATTGAAATTGCAAAAAATAGAGAGGAAAACTTTGTGCTATTAAGAGCATTTGGCATTATTATTAAGTAATTTGAAATAAAGGAATGATTAATTTGCTGATAATATAGTCTAAGATAAATTACATATTAACTTCTAGATAGACCACAAATAATATATTGATAAGTCTACATAATAAATTTAATATTTTATTACATTGAAACACTGAAAATCTGGACTTTCTGGATACGAAAACTCTAGATCAGGAATTTTAATAATTTTGTAATTTTACTTTCTCCCAAATCTACATAGTGTAGATTTCTCCCAAATCTTCACTATGTGAGGTCATTAATAAGTTTACTACATGTTCTAATAAACTAATCAAAGAAAAAGTATACAGGGTTTATCATAAGTCACCCGCCATAGGAGATCGTATAGAGAAGCATCAGGAGCAAGTATATACAGTAGTGTAATAAGTAATATGGTGCATCTTTTCAGATCTACAATACTGCCAACGGAAATTAATTGCACATAATTCATAAGTGTGATCAAATCATTCTATGAAATGAATTTCCTTTTAATAGTATTGCAGACCCGAAATAATGCATCATATAACCAATACACTTACCCTTATCCCTGACGCTTTGCCTACAATCACTTGAGGCTTTTCTGCACAATCTCCTATGGCGCGTGACTTAGGAAAACCCTGTATTAGTGAGGTTTTATCTAGATTACAGTGTACTTTGAAGAAACTTTGTTTTATTACTATTTGACTTTTTACTGTCTTGTATCGTCATTCATTACAATATTAAATAAAATCTTTCTTTTGTATAATGTGAAAATTGTATTATTTAACGTGTTCATTTGGTAAAACCATCTCCACTTGCATACACATTTTATAGATGCCAGTACCCCGTACCACTTCTGTTTTTCTCATTTAATAGTTTTTTTTCTTTCCTAGCAGGTGCCAAGCAGGTTTTCCACTTTTTCTTTACTTCTTCATCTTCAAAATAATAATAATAATAAATAATAATTTCCATGTTAAAATATTTATAAATAAAAATGAGTTAAAATTAATAACAATATTTCTTCTTTAAATTATTTTACAAATACTTAATAAAATAAAATACAATTAAATGTTTACAAGACTTATTCATTTAATATATTTTCTAATCGACTATAAAGCTATTTATTTATAGGATCTGTCGTGGTGTTTAAATCTATCGCTATCAAAATATTGTCTAAGCTTCGTGTTTAATAATCAAGTTATTTTTCTTATATCACTAAATATGAACTGAATCATTACTTGATTTAGCAAAATTTATATCCGTTCAAACCCCAAATATTCTTATATAAATAAATGATTTAGATTATTAATAAGTAATAATTCAAACACAAACGTTTCATACTTCATTGTTCATCTCGTTATACATTGCTTCACGAATTCTTAATAATTTTTCTTACTATGATAAAAGCTATTCGTAATATACTGATAGTTTGTACTTATATAATAATTAAACTTTTTACAGAATTAAAATGCTTCATAATTAACTTCCGCCGATTTTCCTTTAATCGAATATCTTTATAATGTGGATCACATTTTACATACTGTATAAAAAATAGAACAGCTTCCATTTCCTCTAATAATCTCTCAACGTTGCTCTATTGCGAGAGAAAGCTTTTGTAGCTATCATAAAAACAACAAGAACCACGTGACAACTAGCGGGAATACGATTGATGGAGAAACGAAATCGCTAACGAAAAAGCTCGACAGTTGCGAACTTCGAAGTGGTTAAAATTCGCCGGCAGAGCAGTAACAACGTTTTTTGGCGCCCTTGACAATGCATTAGTCTTTTAGTCCACGGCGCAGACATGCCCCGTTGCCAATACATTCCTACGGCTCTATTCGCCGGAAACCATGTCATATATGACATGTTATTCGTTTTTCGATTTCGCTTTTCCAGCGATTCGTTGTCAGTGTGAACTAACCTTAAGACTGGACGCACACTGATGCAGCAAAAACGTCTTTAGGCAAAACGTTTTTGAGTAAACATGCTTAAAGCTGTTTTTTTTTTTTTTTGATTACATAGTTCTCGACGCATAACCCTTATCGAACACGATTATACGAGTTTCAGCACGCTTAAAGCTGTCGAAACTGCAAACATAAATTCTTGCTCCACGAGCAAACATTTTCTTATGCGTATGCGTTTGTAGCTAACTAGAAGAAATTCAAGCGCACAAGTATACGCTTTCCATGTACTCCTCACATTTACACGTATAGTTGATATGGAGGTAGATGCAAAAAGGTTAATTGTTTTAATTAGAGGAAGAAATTATTTTATGAAGAAAGATAATTACAACAAAGATAAAATTTCGAACTTTGATTTTATCGTTTTTTAATTCACCTTTAAGAAAATTTTGAAAATTATTTTTCAATTCTTTTTAAATTAATTAGATGCATCCATTAATCAAATTTTAAATTAATTAGATGCTTTTTGCCTTCTTTCTTCTCCCTTCTTCCTGACACAGATACATCCTTTACCATATAATACTCGCGCACATTTATCATCGGAAGACATCGCTGTACTATGAGGTACTCTAAGATGTTGAAATTGCAACAATTGATCACGGCACATATGCAAAAAAGAGTGCAACAAGGCATTTTGTATAAAGGCGTTTTTGCTGTATCAGTGTGCGTCCATCCTAGCTTCAGGTGGATTTGTTTTTTCATGGTGACATCAAATTGACCTCATATTGCTGCACGCTAGATGCTACATACAAGAACTTAAATCCGGCTTGCCACGCTTTGTTTTGTTTCCTGCTGTGATAACGTTATTAATCAGATCTAACAGCACAACTAACCGATACACAGTGTATACACTGCGTGAACTAACGGTCCTATCCTTCACCACTCAGCCACCTCCACTTGGTCCTAGCTGAACTCGTATCTACTGCGTATTGTGTGAAATGAAAACAGTTTTAGAGAGTCAACAGGGCGAAAAGAGCCAAAAAAGTGAAAAGGTACTTTTCTGGAAGTAGGATCGGATTTAAGAGACCTTTTCTGCAAAGTCATCTATGTTTGATCAAGCCTACAATGGAACAGTGAAAGGATGTGGTATAGCGTATCCACGTCAAATCATATATGAAAGTTTTTGAAGATTTAACTTGGATTTGAAACTGTTTTTTCGGAGACTATCGCCCGAATCGTCTTTACTATCTTAGCCCTCCAGTCTAGGGCATATATTTCTATAACGAGAAACTGGCTCCTATTTTGGTGTTAGACACGTGCAGAAAACTCGGAAAACTCTACGTAGCCAGCCTGTTTGTTGGGCTCAAATCCACGACCAATTAATTACCAGTATTGTGCAGAGTTCACGTAAGGTCATTTCATATTGTAAAATATTCTTCAAATTTCTCTTATATTTAAACTGTATTTAAATTTATTATCTAAAAGTTTTAGATAGTAAACTTTAAATTAAATTACTTAAATTTTTATATTTTCTCTCATTTCATTATTTAAATTAAGGTATGCGGACATTTATGGACACCTGAATCAGTAAATTCACATTTGCCTGTGGGTATTTGTTATATATTGAGTAATGATTTCAGGAAAGTGGCAACAGTTACTCCCTTCAAACGTAATTATATTACTCCTATTTAATTATAAACACTCAGCTTTCAAACTTATAATCAAATGATTAATATTTATGTTAGGAAAAGATTACTGGATTCGGGCTTCTTCTTCACAAACTGGATTCTCAGTTTCATTCGGACAGGTTTGTAGGCCTGTATACCACAAATAATATTTACGATCGCTTTTACATACCGGGTGATTGTAATTAAATTACCCCTGTTAAACGCTGTCTAGAGAGATATTTAATAATGCAGATGCAACCAAATTTGTTATGGTGGCATTTCAGAACATAAAAAAGTCATTACCGCTAAAGAATTAATACCGAAACTTACCCCTATGGCATTTCTGGCGCTGCAAGCAACAAACAAAACACTTATGTATAGACGGAGGAAATACATAGCAGTACATAGAGTGTTTAGCTGGCGAGAAAAGGGGGACCGAGAATGGAGAACGAAAAGATGAAAGGGAGATAGTAAAAGAAGGAATTGTAAAATTCTTCATACTCGACTATGCATCGTTAGCGATATTCGCATTCCTTTATGCTTGCTGTATGTTCAAGGAGTATAGACTACAGCATGCAAGCTTACTTGTTAGAGAGCATACACATGTTACTTGTATAACATATGCTTTTTTATAAAAATCTTCTATGCACTGACCTTGGCGATACAGGGGGTTCTATTTAACATGCTCTCCATTCCAAAGGTGTGTAGCTTGAAAACAATGACCAGTGTGTTTAACGGGCAAAATTAATTGATGCTTCTCTCATGCAATGTAGTATGTCTGTCTAGACCGCCAAATTTGCGACGTGTCTCCGATAAACCACACTATTTAAGTGTATCCATAACCAAAAACCAAACGAATCCAAACCGCCAAAAGTGCCATAGTGGTGAGTTTTGATACTTTTTTACGGAAATGTTTTTCGCGTGTTCTGAAATGTCCCTATAAAAAATTTAGTTGCATTTGGATTAATAAATATCTCTCTAGACAGCGTTGAACAGGGGTAATTTCATTATAATCGTCCAATATATTTCAAAAATATTTATTTTATTATTTATTTTAGGATGGAAATGATAATTTATTAATCGGATCACCTGGCTTTGATTTCTTTAACGGTATGTTTTCTACTAGATATTAGCATAAATTGGGTTATTGTAAATTTATTATAACATTTATTTAGGTACTGTGTTAAGATATAATTTCTTAAATGACAAGTTTATTGATAAAAGTCTTTTCCGTTTTAACTTGAGAGCTCAAGAAAATGACAGTTATATAGGTAATTAATATTTCAATAATAAATACTCGTACATAAAAATTATATTTTACATTAATCACTGTAAATTATTATTTTTGATTAAAAAACTTGTTTATCATTAAGTACTTTAATAATTTTCAGGATATTCTGTCTCGTCAGGAAACTTTTTTTATTCAGACAGCATGATGTATGCAGCAGGAGCGCCTAGAGCCGGAAATTATGCAGGAAAAGTAATGAAATGACAATAATTAAAAATAAAATCAATAACAAAAGAATAATGTAGGCTCTATTATAGTTAATTATTTAAACATTAGACAAATTATGTCGGGCCGCGAACTTCACTACCCGGCGCCCCATCGTGGACATAACTAGAACACATGATAGGGCTGGAAAAATAGCCCTCTCGATGTCTAAAGGACGGAAATAGTTCAAAAAACTACACAATATATGTTCGCATGAAGAAGACATCTGATGACATGTATATTACATGATTAACGGAAACATCTATTAATTGAGGACCTAGAAAGTAAAACTTGTTAAGTGACATTAGTATCGTTTTCAGTATTATAGCATGTAAAACCTGTTAACTGTAATTTGAACAAGTTTTACATGCTATAATACTGGAAACGATACTAACGTCACTTAACGCGACGTCCTCATTATTTTAGGGAGTATCAGGGATGTTAAGTGACTTTCTTCCCCACTCTGTATTATAATTTTTCTGTTTATCCTTACTATATGTAAGCAATAAATTAGTTTCTTTGAAAATAAACACACCTTTTATTTCCATACTTCTAGGAATATTTAACTTTTCTACTTTCACAAAATGTGGTCTATTATTTATAACTCATATTTGTTCATTTAAAATTTATATAAATTGATTTCAGGTCTATATCTTTGATGAAGAATCTATAGTTACATTGGAATTAGAAGGATTTCAAGTGAGTAATTAATACAGTGTAATTATACTAAATCTATCCAATAACAATGACGATTGATCAGTAAGGATTTTACAGATAGGAGAATATTTTGGGTCATCCATTCTAAGTGTCGATATCAATAATGACAAATTGACAGATCTATTTGTCGGCGCTCCCTTATATTCTGAGAAGTTCGGTGGGGAAGAAGGAAGAGTTTATGTTTATTTAAGTCAGGATAACGTAAGTTCCATAATATACACCGTATACTCCCGATTATCCGGGCTAATCACCGACAATGGAGGCACGGATAACGCGGAAACACTGATAATCGGCATGTCTGTTTTAATGAAATCTAACCGATTTTTATTTTATTTAGTTTTTAACTTTATATTAAATATATTATGAATAAAATACGAATAGAGAATGATAATTAATTAATTAGTAAGCTTTAGATGTGATCAAAGTTGAACATTTTAAATAACACAGAGGTTTTTTTAAATTTTAATGCTAATATTTGTATTACCGACGTAAATTTTTCTCACGGCGTAATCACGCACGGATAATCTGCACATAAATAATGGAGTACCTATATATTGTTATTGTCGGGCCATCATTCACCACCCGGCACCCCACTGTGGACTTAGAAAAATGGTCGTCTTAGTGCCCACAAAGCAGAAAGAGTAAAAAATAAAACAAATTAAAATTTAATAAAAAATTTTATTAATAATTTTTAGAGACTGCAATTCAGATCAATATTACGTGGAGGAAAGGATTCGAAGAAAGGAAGTAGGTTCGGCACTAGTTTGGCTTATATCGGAGATATTAATCATGACAAATATTCAGGTAAGAATCATTTAATTATGAAACTTATTTTTAATAGTTTCTGTTATAAACAGCTAATAAAATCAATGCTTTTCGTCAAGCAAATAGCATGTGGAGAGTTTTGATGCGTGTTTATTAGGGCCTATACTTTGTTTCACCTAAAAAGGACCGCATTGAAACCAACGAACTAGAATATACTACTTTAAAATCTGTTTTCTCATCTAGATTGGTTTGTTTGCCCCTAGATTTGAGATTTAGGCAATTAGATAAGTGATATAAATCTAGATTGTTTCATCTCGAATTTACCTATTTTCTAGATTTTATTTAATTATTATAAAGAAGGTAAGATTAGAGTTTAAAGTGGTAAGTGTAATATTTAACCCTCAATATAACGATATTTTTATAATCTAAGTACGAGGCAGATCTCGAAGGGCTATACTCTCAGCCATATGATTGTTTATTTATAATGTACTCAAGTCAGTATGATCTGTACCATACTCAGTATGTTGCTGATTTTTTTTCGGACGGTATTATTTTATTTTGCAGAATATTAGTAGTGTTCTTATTATAGTTATAGTTTATTTGTGAAAATTTTGTTTTCAACTTGTGAAAATATTTACGATGAAAAGGTACATTTTGACCTTTGTCATGTTATGAACCACATTATTGAAGTTAAAATCCTTCTAAGAGGTAATAAGGAGCTAATAATTGTGGGAAATGGATGAAGTATTGCATTTTCCCATCAAAAATAGACAAAGAAAACATGTCAGTAAGTGAAAGAGACTGATATGTAGAAATGCACCATTAGGATGTGTACAAATTGTGTACTATATCCATCATTCTGAATAACAAAAGTATATTAACATGAACTAACCTTTTGTTCGTTATGTCATTCACACAAATGTCTAAAATTAATTTCATTAAATATCTTAAGAATTGTTAATATAGCTTTCTTAAAAAAGAAACTTAAAACATTAAATCTACTTGAAACTTAGCAGCTTGTGAAAAAAAAAACCAGCAACGAGTTGCGTAACGTTTCCCGCTGTTGTGAGATTTTATTTTAAAAATAACTTTTTATATTTTTAATTACTGTATTATCAAATGACAATAAGCTTAATTTTGAGGGTAGTAACGAGTGTTATACAAAAATTGTAAATGTTAATAACTAGTTCCGAAAATAAGACGTTTTGCTTCTAATCAACGAAAATGAACTTTTACGTTTTTTGAACCGAAATCAACAAAAATGCTCGATTTATTGGATTTTTTGCAATTTTTTAAAACGCATACACAATTTTCGGAAAAATACTGTCATGTATGTGGTCCTTGATGCTATTGTAGGAACCAAAAAACCATTTTGGATTTTAGAAAGAAAACAGAAACACCTTTGAATGTCGTTTTGTAAACAATGTTGCCAGGTTGAATTAATTTATGCCACATTCAGGCTTTTTTTAATTGACGAAAATAAAAATTATTAGCTTTTTGGCTATCTTTTGAGCTAATTTAAATTTATTCGGTAACTTTCTGGTGGTTTTGTTGTTAAGTTCCATCGAGTCGTCGTCGACTCCTGGTGACTTCATGGACAAGTCTTCTCCATCTTGATCTTTCCCTTGTTGTCTCTCGTAGCTCATCCAGCTTCATTTCTGTGACTTTTTCTATTTCTTCTATCCATCTTATCCGTTGCCTTCCCCTCTTCCTTCTACCTTCCACTTTTCCCAGCATAATAGTCTTCTCTAGGGAAACTTCTTTACGCATCACATGTCCAAAGTAGGTCAATTTTTGTTTTAAGATTCTTGACTCTAAGGAGAAGCTTGGCTTAATTTTTTCTAAAATTGAGATATTTGTTTTCTTTTCTGTCCATGGAACTCTAAGTAATCTTCTCCATACCCATAATTCGAATGCATCTATCATTTTTCTTTCCTTTTTCCTTAGAGTCCAGCTTTCACAGCCATATAATGTTACAGGGAAAACCATTGCTTCTACAATTCTTTTCTTAGTATGAATGGAAATGTCTTTATCTTTCATTATCTTGGTGAGATTTGCCATGGCTGTTCTGCCAAGATTAATTCTCCTCCTGATTTCTCCTTCACAACTTCCATTCCTTTCTATCTTTGAGCCCAAAAGTATGTAACTTTCTACCACTTCAATTCTTTCACCATCCACAATGAAATCTTTTAACTCTTTAGTTGACATTACTTTAGTTTTCTTTACATTTAGCTTCAAACCAAATTTAGCACTTTCTTCTTTTACCCTTATGATAATTTTTTCTAAATCTGCTTTGCTTTCTGTCAAAAGGGTGGTATCATCTGCATATCTTATATTATTAATAGTTTCGCCTCCAATCTTGATACCAATGGACTCTTCATTTGTAGTAACCATTCTCATGATATATTCAGTATATAAGTTAAACAGATATGGAGACAAAATGCAGCCTTGTCGCACCCCTTTCTCAATTTTAAAGCATTCAGTTTCTCCGTATAGAGTTCTTACTTTTGCTTCTTGTTCATTGTAAAGACTCATCAATAAAGATATAAGGTGTTCAGGAATTCCCATGCTCCTGAGTACTTTCCATAACTTGGAGTGATCCACACAATCGAAGGCTTTACTATAGTCTATAAAACAAAAGAAGGCGTCCTTCTGGTACTCTTTTGCCTTTTCTAGAATCCATCTGATGTTGCTAATTTGATCGCGAGTTCCTCTTCCCTTTCTAAATCCAGCCTGTTCCAGTGGCAATTCTCTTTCTAAATATGGCTCAATTCTCTTCTGTATTATTTTTAACAGAATCTTACTTGCATGGGGAATTAGTGCGATTGTTCTATAGTTGGAACATTCTCTTGCATTGCCATTTTTTGGGATTGGTATAAAAATGGATTGCTTCCACTCCTTTGGCCAAACCTTCTTTTCCCATATTTGTTGGCATAGCTTTGTTAGTATTCTAATTCCTTCCTCTCCAGCTGCTTTGAGCAGTTCCACTGGAATTCCGTCAGTTCCTGCTGCTTTCCCAATTGAAATTTGGTTGATTGCCCATTCCACTTCTTCCTTCAAAATTGATGGTTCCAAAGTAAAATGTCTTCCTTCAATTATTTCTTCTATATTATTATCTGCTTTATAAAGCTGTTCTGTATATTCTTTCCATCTTCTCTTTATTTCACTTTCTTCCATTAGATCTTTTCCATGTGTGTTCTTTAAAATACCAAGCCTAGGGGTAAATTTTCCAACGACCTCTTTAATTGTTTTGAAGAGATCCCTTGTACGTCCTTTCGCATTATTTAATTCAATTTCTTTGCATTTATTATTAAAATATTCTTCTTTATCCTTCCTAGCCTGTCTTTGGAACTCTGCAGTTAATTTTTTAATTGTTTGACGATCTCCTATAATTTTCATTTGTCTCCGAGTGTTTGCAATTTCTAAAGATTTGTGTGACAGCCAAGGCGATTTCTTATTTTCCTTCTTCTTCTTTCCTATGCATTTATCAGCAGTATGTTTAATAGTGTTTTTTAAAGACTCCCATACTTCATCAGGTTCCTTTCCTGATGTATTAATTGTTTTGAGACCTTCTTTTATTTCTGAGATGTAAGATGGGGTGATATCTGTAGCATAACATCCCATTATTTCCCTTCCTTTTTTCTTAGCTTTCAAATGGAATGATATTTTTGATATAAGGAGTTCATGATCAGTCCCACAGTCAGCACCCGGTCTGGTACATGCTGATTTGATTGCATTCCTCCATCTCTTGCTACCTATTATATAATCAATCTGATTTTTATAATTTCCATCTGGTGATGTCCATGTATATAGTCTTCGTTTATGTAATTGGAAATATGTATTTGCAATAAAGAGGTTATTTGAAATGCAGAATTCCACTAGTCGTATCCCAGCATCATTTCTTTTCCCAAGACCATATCTTCCAACATGTCCTGGAGTCTCTTCTTTTCCTACTTTTGCATTCCAGTCACCAAGAATAAAGAGTGCATCTTTTTTTGGTAAATTATTAACTGTTTCTTGAAGCTTTTCATAAAACCCTTCAATTTCTTCTTCTGTCGCTTCTGTAGTAGGAGCATAAACTTGAATGATTGACAGATTGACTGGTTTTCCCTGCATCCTCAAGACTATGATTCTGTCACTAACTGGTTTATAACCCAAAATAAAATTTACTAAATTCTTTTTTACAATTAGAGCCACTCCATTTTTTCTTAAGTTATCATGTCCAGAATAGAAGATCCTAAAGTCATTTGAATCAAAGTGTCCCATTCCTATCCATTTAAGCTCACTGACTCCTAACACTTCTATCCCTATTCTTGTCATTTCACTTTTAATTATGTCTAGTTTTCCAGCATACATGCTTCTCACATTCCATGTTGCAAATATGTGTTGTTTGAAGAAACTTGGAACTTTCTTTTCGTGTTTGACTGCATCAATGATTAAACTCCCTTTCAGCTTTGACTTAATCATGCCATTATGTTCAATCTTAGTCAGTGAAGTTCCTTGTTCATCCCCAGTAGAAGTTAGAGTGCTTTCGAACCCGAAGGTCTCATCCTCCAACACTATATCTCTATTATGAAATTCCTTGTCCATGTAGTTTTCTTGGCAAGAGTTGAGGAAGTGGTTTGCCATTGCCTTCTTCCTTGTTATTTCGATTACAAGTGATAAAATCGCTATTCACCCAAGTTTCCAGCTACTTCATAAGAGTAAAGTCAATGACCGTTCTGGTGGTTACTTTTTAATAAATTATTGGTGACAGTGTGAAGTGCAGAAGTGTGCGCAGCCTCGAAGTTTTATATTCAACTACAGAGTAGGAAATTTAATGGATAAAAATAAAAGTTCTGTGTCTCAAATTCTGCTGAAGTGGATGAGGGAAGCAAAGGTAGCCAAATAAGACTTCACAGTGGATGGCTCGAAAGTGTTCTGCAAGGTCAAATGGATATCAAAATGCATTTGTGTGCATGAAGAATTCACATTTTGAGGATCATGTGCGTACTGAAAGACATGTGCAAGCAGCACGTCGACAGGGTCGAACATCTCAGATGCTGCTCACAAAAATGGAATCTCAAGATCAAAGAAATATTTTTCTTAGATACAGCAAAGACCTTTATAGGATGCAATATAGAATTGCATAAATTGAAGCATCCCTTGCTCAGGAAGTACTTAGAAAAGTACACGAAGCAGAATCTTCCTGATGAATCAACACTGCGAAAGAATTATCTTCCACATGTTCATCAGGAAGTGCTTGAAGAAATCCGCAAAGAAATTAGTGACAATGTTATATGGTTTGCTGTGGATGATATGTTGCTTTAATGATAGTACGAAAACTTGACGGAAAAGACTACGCTAAAATTTATCATCTTTTATGTAAATTGCTGGAGAGGACTAATGCAGAAGCAATAGCAACAGTTTTTTAGAAATGTGTAATGCTGTTGTATAATTAAAGTTGTCATGCTTACAGAACACTGTGCTGTCTGTAAGTATGGCAAGAAGTTTTTATATAGTCTAATTCACATAGCCTGCCTGAATCACGCTTTACATCTGGCCGAACAAGTTCGTTTACATTTTAAAGATGTAAACGCCCTCATTTGTTTCGGCAAAAAACTACTTGCAAATACACAATGAGAACTGCTATGCATTATGAGCGTCTGACAAATACTACTTTTCCACCCTCTCCCATAGTCACGATATGGAGCACACGAATCAGAAAGCTCTCATTCTGGATGTTAAGGAACTTTGGAGAATCCACATTTAATCTCTTCTCTAGTTTACATCCGCGCCAATTTGTTAAATTTTCCGGATATCATTGAAGTATTGGAAGCAAGAGGTTGTAACTTAAAGAATCTCTAAAAATTTTTCAAACATTAAAGGATTCTATATAAAACCTTCTTGGTTTATATGAAGGCAAACTTCGCACGAAGCTGGCGGCGCTTTTGGAGAAGAACAATAGTTTTTCTGTGCTTCGCCAAGTTAATAGCTGTCTCGTTGGAGATCTCTGAGGATATAGAGCTTGCCAATGTACAGTACTGTACCTTTGCTGAAGTACTATACTGTGATTACGTTCGAGGCCGAGAGAACTTTTTCATTGTATAAAAACATTCTCACTGACCATCGACACAGTCTGACAGAAGAAAATATTGATATTAATAGATTTCTTGTATGAGCATGGTCATATTCAAACAGTTTATAATATTGTATACTGCATTAATTAATAGACAGATAACTGAAGAAAATTTGATAATTTTGTTTTATTTTTATTATTATTATTTTTTTTTTATTCCGAACATACATCCGAAAACATGATCTTTTCGATCCGATTTCGGATCCGAAACTCCACTTTTATCGATCCGAAAAATCCGGGGCTTATTAATAACGAATAGCATCTTCATTAACTCCGACATCTCTCGAGATATGACGCATGACATCCCTCATCTCCCCACTCCTTCAACCTTTAAGAATCAAAATTTAATAGCATTAATGCTCTTATACATAAGCTATCATACCAAAATTTCGTTTCTTATAGACGCCAACACACAATATATACGGAATTTTTTTCAATACGTTTTTTTACTTTTTTGGATTCAAGAGGTCTCAAAATGTGGAGATTTGCAAAAACTCTGAGAGTCAAATTTGACACGATTCCAACCAATGCTTTCCCTTGTTATGTATACATAACAACCGGGAAAGTAAAATTAAGAATGTTTAGAAATGCATTTAACTTATCGCTACAGAATATTTTGTTTAGAAAAAGGGTTAAAGAAAGAAATGTCTTATTTACTTTCAAAATTAAAAAGAACTAAGTAGCATCATTTTGACTCGCACAGACTCAGTTAAGGGTTAAAACTCTTCCTTTCCTTTGCACACTTGTCTAGCTCGTTGTCTTTACACAACACAAATGGCACGCCCCTTGACTAAAAGGAAAATGGCGGACGTGTATTCAATTTCTTTAAATATTGCGTCACTACAGCCACTCTATGTAGTATATTCTAGCCCGATAGTTAAAACAACTCGCCGCATTTATATCATTACGCGATGAACTCTCCGATTTGTCATCTTCTCTTTGGCCACATGCACTTGTAACCACAATGCAATCTACCTGTAACTGTAAATGATAAGTAACAATTATTGTATTAAGCATTGTATTTATTAATGGCTTTATCAATATATTATAACCTATAAATAACTTTTAAACGTTAAAATCGGCGGAACTCTTTTTTTTTCGAACGGAAGTGAATAGTAATCAATGAGAAGCTTTCAGAGTGACGTCATATATTTTCGCGAAGTGTATTCTTTGATGAAACAGATTATAGTATCGTAATCTTGATATATTTTGATTATGTTTATAAAAATTATTCTTCGATTTCGGTAAATTTTCTACAGATGTCGACTTCCATAACATAGTCTTGGAGATACTGCTGAATATTGCTTTTTTACAAATCATATAAAAATTTTCTGGTGAAAATAAGTGTGACCATAGGGTCGGTATCTCTTCGATACCCCGTCAGGATGACACCACTGTATCCTTCGGTCGATACAGAGACCACCAGTTCACGTGAGCGGATAGGTATGAGGGTTGGACCCGGAATAGAGAGAATGGAGAGAAAAACGGATGAAACTGCACTCGAGAAGTTTTAACATAAACAACCGTTTATTTATATATATTTAACGTAGGTTTACATTAGTAAATAAAATAGTTCTAGTTCTAGTTTCATCGATCATTTTCTAGTTCTAGTTACAACTGATTTCGCGTTTAGTTTACGCAGAGAGAGAGCGTACAATAGT
>NW_019385446.1:47186-67437 GCF_000671375.1 Centruroides sculpturatus | reverse complement strand
TGCCTCACAATAGTAATGCTTTGGATGTGTGGAAATCCATGAAATTTTTTAACTATAATTTATGTGAACTTGCCATGAAGTGGCTTTGCATTCCTGCCACTTCAGTTCCAGCAGAAAGATTATTTTCCAAAGCTGGAAATACTATCAACAAAAAGCGGAGTTCTTTAAAGCCAAAGAATGTACACAAACTTCTAGTTTTAAATTCATTATCGATTGAAGAACTGTATGCATTGGAACTGTAATTGAACTATACAAGTTGAAAATAAAATTAAGTTTTGTTTTTTTTTTAAATTGCTTGAGTTTATCTTGATTGAACATCGATGTTCCAATGAACATCGATCAAACATCGATGTGAAATCCGACATCGAAATTTAGCATCGATGCTTAGGCAAACATCGATGTTTGACATCGATGTTAAAATTATAGACATCGCACAGCACTGGCCGGATGCCCGAGCGGTCAAGGTGGTAGCCCACCGCTCTGGGGGACCCGGGTTCGAATCCGAACGGATCGAAAAATCCCCAGGAATTTTTCGGGGGGTGGTCCGTTCGGATATGTCGGGCCCCGTCCCTCACCACCCGGCAGCTCCATTGTGGGCCTGGCCGAACCCATAATGGGCTTGCAAAAAGAGTCCCTCTTCGTGCCCACAGAGCGGAAAGAGTTAAAAAAAAAAAAAAAAAAGAGGTCTGACGAGCGTGTCTGTACCGCAATGGGATTGGTCAGCATGAAAGAGAAGCAATGGAAATTTCTTTCGTGATACAAACCACTTTTATTTAAAATTTTGTGATTAGCTCATATCAAATTAATTTTAATGGTCCATTTTAGATCTTATTTTAATTTATTTCGAAACAAGCTTTAATTTAAAAATTGCCTATAATTATAATGTATATTAGAAAAAAGTAACATAAGATTGTATTGATGGAGTAAGGTGACTCAACTTGGGCGATCTACTAAGGTAGTGTTCCTTTCGAGAGGTATTTGACACGTGAAGAAAACCGGAAATTTCCACGTGACTAGCCCGTTGGCGAGGTGCGAACCCGCGACAACTATTAATTGTCAGCGGTTTTAACCACTCGATTTATCATTCGTGTTGTTCTTACTGCTGGGTAGTAAGAGCAACAGAGATTTATGTGCTGACCGCTGAGATTTTAAAACTTTCCAGTTTAATGTAATTAACTATTTGATATTTGCGTTATACAGTATATTGTATGATGATCAGAGAAATGCACGAGAGGTTGAAATATACAAAACAGTATTGACGGACGTTGGAATACAAAAATATTTAAACAAAAACAAAATAGCGTATAGAGAATGTAGTAAAATTATATTTTGCAAGTAAGAATATCTCTGAAAGTATCTCTGACAATTAAAGTTCTGGTTAGATATTAGATATTGTAGTCTTTGGAAATTTTCGCTCAACCTTTCTTAGAACAGGTGACAGTTTTAGTTTTATTGCACAATTGTCTTATTACACTGTTATTTGGGAACACAAAGTTTACTGAGCTACACAAAATGTGTTAACAAATGTCCCCATTGACTGGAGTGATGGCTTGATGATAATTTTATATACATTAGATATCCACAATAAAACCTCTAACGTTAACAAATTATTAGAAGTTTCGTTTATTCATTCTCTAAAAACCAAATATTTTATATAACCTTGAATCGAATCCGGACGGTCGAAAAACCCCAGGAATTTTTCGGGAGTGGTCCATCTGGATATTTCGAACCTGTCCCTCACCACCCAGTCTCCTCATTGTGGGCATTACCAAATCCATAATGCGTTAAAATAGGTCCTCTTAGTGCGTACAGAGCAGAGAGAATATAATAAATAATAATAAATGTTATATGTATATAACAGATATTGCCATTGGAGCACCATACGAATCAGAAAGAGGCGCTATTTACATATATCACGGTTCTCTCCATGGAATTAAATCTCAATATGTTCAGGTAAAATAATTATGGAAGTTTTATCGCCTTTACTGTGAGATATAATTATTCTATATATTTATATTTAGAGAATTTTTGCTGCCGAAATCGACGAATCTTTGACGGGTTTTGGTATATCTATATCGAGACCGGTTGACGTAGATTCAAATAATTATTCTGGTAAATTAAATTCACAGAAATTCATAATTCGTTACATGTAAAATTCAATTTTAGGTATTTATTTTAGATATTCTCGTTGGATCTTTTTTATCAGACAACGCAATACTCTTGAGGTAATTTATAGAATAAATAAAATATTCTTTAATTTAAAAGCAAACTAATTAACTGAATAATAAACTACTGCGTAGGTCTCGCCCCATTGTGCGGGTATTTCATAATATCACATTTCAGCCTCACCAAATAAATCCGAAGAAGTCATCTTGCAATTTTACTACAGGACATTGTTTTAAAACTATTTATTGTTTCGGATACGAGGGAATTTACGTACCCTTGAAACTCGGTGAGTATAAATTTGAAAATTAATATTACTTTATCAAGTATCTTAAGATCATATTTTATAGATTTTGTTGTGGAATTGCGTTCGTTTCGTCGAAGAAACTTTCTCCAACCTCGAGACTATTTCACAGATCATCGGAATAAACAAACTTCATTCATACGCCAGGAAATTATAATGAAAAAAGGGATAACCGACTGTATTAGTTATGACACTCATGTTCGAGTATGTACTACTATACCTCGTATTTATTTTATCATAAAATAATCATACGAATTACTTTCTTTTTCAACTCTTTCCGCCTTGTGGATATTAAGAGATCTTTTATCTATCCCATTATCGGTACGGCTGGATGACCAAGCAATTAGGATGAGAGCCTACCTCAATAGAGACATCCGGAAACGAATCCGGCCGGCTCGAAAAATTCCATGAATTTTTCGGATGTTGGGCACGCCCATCACCACACGGTTCGACTCACAATAAGCTTGATATAAAGGCCCTCTTAGTGACCACGCCTACCAGTGTGCGACTCTGAACATTGATACAAGATAAAATGAACAGAGGATAAAACCACTGAACTCTGGTAGTTGATGGTGGGTTCGCACCTCGCTAACAGTATGGCTACGTGGAGTTTTGCAATTTTTCTTCACGTTTGTAACACTTAGAGGCCAGTTTTCCTATCTACTTTCCTAGAAAGTCTTCTCGGGAGGCATCCTTTTTCGGCAGATTGCCTGCTAGTCGCATTGCCATGTACAGACAACAACTCTTAGTGCGCTCAGGGTGAAAAAAGTAAAAAAGAAAAAAGTATGAATTGTAGAAAAGTGTCTAGTATGATTATAGCTTATTTAATATAATGCATTATTAATAACTTTGCGAATTAAACTTAAGTTGTTTCTTTGGAATATTTTTGCCAGGGAGATTCCGACGATCAAGTGAATCCAATACAAATAAATTCGATTTTATTCTTAAAACATAATATTTCCGAAGAAGTATCGTTTTGTAAAGATTGTCCCGTTTTAGATCCTACGTTTCCAAATTTTACAGTTGGCGTGGTAAGTTAAAATCTTTACGAATTTTTTACTCTTATATCTGAAATTTTACAATAGAAGACTTATTTACAGATAAGTTTTCGTACTGGTTGTGCTCAGAGTGACAAATGTTCATCTGATCTGAAACTAAACGCCAACATATCTGGTCTGAGGTGAGTAAAAGAACTTGAATTAAATTTTCACTAAAAATAAAATAACAAAAAATGTCATGGTTAAAATCTAATGCCTATCCAACGAAGTTGTTACGTTACAGCTACTACCGTATGTGTTTAATTTTACTCTACGGTTGACTTTTTCGTTAAATATTGGGCTGCAATTTTCAAATTGAAGACTTATAAATTCCCACTTCTGCATTGAAGGATTTGGCAACGTCATTGAACACAATGCTTAATTTTAAATAAAAACATAATTATATTTTTATTATATTTAGTACAGTGCTATATAATTGACCAAGGCTTCGCTGTTTGGCGAACACGCGAAATAAAACTTACTGAACATAATATTATTACAAAATCTACTGGTGCTAACATTTTGACATTCTATAATTTTGTTTACATTACACATTTAAAACTAAGTTTTTAGTTCGTTTTTACAATATTTATTTTATATTTAATTTAACTAATTTGCAGGCATATGTGCGGCCATACGATTATATACTTTTCATTATTAAATAAAATCAATTTTCGTACACTAATGTTCCATGAACACTGCTAGTTCGGTCGTGGGTTCGCTTTTCTCCAGGAAGGGCTGGCCACATGGAGTTTTCTGGGTTTTCTCTACGTCTTTAACGCCTAAATAGGAGCCAGTTACTTTTAAAAGATCTCTCCGAAGGCATGTACACTAGGCAGATCGGTGGTTGAAAATCGGTACAATAAGAAAAGCTGAAACATGAAATTTTGGAAAGTAATCAATTACCGAGCACTTCTCAAGACACGTGTCTTGAGAAGTGCTTGGTAATTGGTTACTTTCCAAAATGATGCAAAACACTGAAAGGGACCTCTCTCCACAGGGAGGTAAAAAGAGAAAATACTGTGATGAATACATGAAATGTTGATTTTCGTATTTAGGAGTTGATGACTGTACTAAACAGAAATGTGTAGTATGTGGGGACGTTCTCTATTTTTACGGCATCTACAAACAAACATGCGAATTATAAAACTAAGAAATATGATTTTTAAAACGCTTAGCAGCTCAAAATAAGAATATTTCGATTTTGACATCGTATATCTTGCCAGCTAATAGATATGAAAATGTGATTGAAGATATTATTAGTTTTTTTTTTAAACCAATTTCAAAGAGCAATAATGGTGTGGCAAGTAGAAAAGTAGGTGAAACACCGAGCACTGAACATTTGTACTTATTCAGATAACCTTTTAACCTACATCAATTCAGCCGCCCTGTGCATCTTCCTTGCCAAGTCACTGCTATTTATTTACAGTTGCAACAAGTTTAAAATACAACCAAAGAAAGTACAAACATTTTTCTAATGTAAGGAGTACAATTTACGAAAATGGGCTGCCAAGGGATACGCAAGACAAAAAGGTCGGGGACCACTGTTCTAGACCCCTGAATAAATTATATTTCCTTTAAAAAACAAAGCTCCCATTACGGGCCTGCCGAACCCATGGTGTATTCAGAAAGCATTGTTATTTCTTTTGGAATAATTATTATTTACACTGAAGCAAATTCATATATGTGCACATTTAGAAGTAAATATACTGTAATTAATTTATATACACTATCCGCCAGTGGCCGAATAGATAAAATCTCTGAACATTGGTCGGGTTAG
This sequence comes from Centruroides sculpturatus, assembly GCF_000671375.1. Taxonomy (NCBI): domain Eukaryota; kingdom Metazoa; phylum Arthropoda; class Arachnida; order Scorpiones; family Buthidae; genus Centruroides; species Centruroides sculpturatus. The sequence continues at coordinate 62,153 of NW_019385446.1, read as the reverse complement.
GATCACACGGGATTGGATTGAATTGGATTAATGGGATAAAGTCACACACGGGCAATCTTCCAAGGAGAATCCCGGAAGGATGCCGGAAAATTTCCGTAGAAACTCCCGGAAAGATTTTTTATGGGAAACTAGCCCACATTTAAGTGTTACACGCCTGAAGAAAACTTGGAAAATTGCATGTGGCCAGCTCGTTGGTCAGGCGCGAACTCGCGACCAACTGTAGTGTTCAGTGGTTATATCCACTCGGACACTGGTGAGCACCTCACCAATACACCAACTACGTAAAGTTAGCCAGGTTTTTAACATCTAAATAGGGAAAAATTTTCATAGAAAGTCCTCCCGAAAGGCATCCCTCTTGGCAATTTGCTGACGTGTTGTGTTACTTTCCCCATCAATTCATCCATTAACATGTATTTTTTTTTGTTCAGAGAAACAGTTTTTTTAATCAATNATACTGCATTAATTAATAGACAGATAACTGAAGAAAATTTGATAATTTTGTTTTATTTTTATTATTATTATTTTTTTTTTATTCCGAACATACATCCGAAAACATGATCTTTTCGATCCGATTTCGGATCCGAAACTCCACTTTTATCGATCCGAAAAATCCGGGGCTTATTAATAACGAATAGCATCTTCATTAACTCCGACATCTCTCGAGATATGACGCATGACATCCCTCATCTCCCCACTCCTTCAACCTTTAAGAATCAAAATTTAATAGCATTAATGCTCTTATACATAAGCTATCATACCAAAATTTCGTTTCTTATAGACGCCAACACACAATATATACGGAATTTTTTTCAATACGTTTTTTTACTTTTTTGGATTCAAGAGGTCTCAAAATGTGGAGATTTGCAAAAACTCTGAGAGTCAAATTTGACACGATTCCAACCAATGCTTTCCCTTGTTATGTATACATAACAACCGGGAAAGTAAAATTAAGAATGTTTAGAAATGCATTTAACTTATCGCTACAGAATATTTTGTTTAGAAAAAGGGTTAAAGAAAGAAATGTCTTATTTACTTTCAAAATTAAAAAGAACTAAGTAGCATCATTTTGACTCGCACAGACTCAGTTAAGGGTTAAAACTCTTCCTTTCCTTTGCACACTTGTCTAGCTCGTTGTCTTTACACAACACAAATGGCACGCCCCTTGACTAAAAGGAAAATGGCGGACGTGTATTCAATTTCTTTAAATATTGCGTCACTACAGCCACTCTATGTAGTATATTCTAGCCCGATAGTTAAAACAACTCGCCGCATTTATATCATTACGCGATGAACTCTCCGATTTGTCATCTTCTCTTTGGCCACATGCACTTGTAACCACAATGCAATCTACCTGTAACTGTAAATGATAAGTAACAATTATTGTATTAAGCATTGTATTTATTAATGGCTTTATCAATATATTATAACCTATAAATAACTTTTAAACGTTAAAATCGGCGGAACTCTTTTTTTTTCGAACGGAAGTGAATAGTAATCAATGAGAAGCTTTCAGAGTGACGTCATATATTTTCGCGAAGTGTATTCTTTGATGAAACAGATTATAGTATCGTAATCTTGATATATTTTGATTATGTTTATAAAAATTATTCTTCGATTTCGGTAAATTTTCTACAGATGTCGACTTCCATAACATAGTCTTGGAGATACTGCTGAATATTGCTTTTTTACAAATCATATAAAAATTTTCTGGTGAAAATAAGTGTGACCATAGGGTCGGTATCTCTTCGATACCCCGTCAGGATGACACCACTGTATCCTTCGGTCGATACAGAGACCACCAGTTCACGTGAGCGGATAGGTATGAGGGTTGGACCCGGAATAGAGAGAATGGAGAGAAAAACGGATGAAACTGCACTCGAGAAGTTTTAACATAAACAACCGTTTATTTATATATATTTAACGTAGGTTTACTTAGTAAATAAAATAGTTCTAGTTACAACTGATTTCGCGTTTAGTTTACGCGGAGAGAGAGAGCGTACAATAGTGCGCGGGCAGGATAAATACCTTAGGTAGTATAGGAAATCAAGTCCAGCACAAAAAACGTTCAATAGTTCCTTCCAGATGAATATGTATTGAGGTCAGTTGAGTTCAGTTCTAGTCTTGTAGGCGAGAAGGAGGTGTTGGTTGACGGAATCTCGGCGGGAGGTAGACGTTCGGAGTGCACACACAGACACCAATAATAACTTCCACACTTACTCATCGTGCCTGTGCCCTTTTATATCACGTCCTCATTTTCGAACCTTTCTCCGATTTCGTCAGCGATGACGATCTTCTTGGTCCAATGAGGGAACGGGTGACATAATCGTGACATAGAAATGTACTCATCTCAACAAGGAACCCAACTCGTGGGAATCGAGTTTTTTATTGATTTCATTCTTCCTTTTTCTCTTTTAATTTTCTGTTTTCTCGTTCCGTCTTTACAAAGTTTATTAAACAAAAAAAATTTTAGTTTATAATACAAAATTTCTGGTCCTCACATAAGTGCCAAAAAAAGTTTTGTGTTAGCGGAAGTAATGGTCATAAGTTAGATGAATTAAACACTTCAGCGGTATCCTGTAAAGTCGTGTTAACTTATTTTGCTGGCTGTGCATTTAACCAAACTGTACAGCTAGCAAAATAATGTCATAAAAGCTTATTTCACTAGCTTACAGAATGCCAAAATTCTGCTTAAGTTACGTTAGTACGATCCTCAAGCTGATTTGTTCTAATGCAAAATAAGGATTTCAGAATTTATATGAATTTGTAGGTACGTCTTCAATGTTTAATCGTGTCTTTGAAATATTTATTTTTTATATTTTTTATTGTCAGTTTTATTCGTTGGATAGGCTTATATTTACATCAGTTAAGGTTCTGGTTAGATATTTTATAAATACGTAACATTACATAAAGAATTGCGGTAAAATTATAGTCGATGCAGCGTATAAAGGTTGTATCGACCGCAACTACGTTTATAAAACCAGGAACACACATGCGTAAAATTGTGTGGCAGAAAACTGAATCAGAAATTAGCTTTCAGTTCAGTTTCTGTTTTACGCTTTTATGCCAGAACACACGTACGTAAAATTCTGGCCGAATAGGAAACTCCACTGCCACTAACAGTGCTACATTTTATTAATTTTTTTTAATCATATATCTATTTATTTGTACCTTTCATTTTTTATCCGCCTCCTCTGCTATGATATAGAAAATTTAAATTAATAGACTTGCATTCCGAATTCAAATAAAGAACGTGTGTCTGAATACTAGGCCTATATATCGATTCTACTAGACCAGTGTTTTTCAACGGGGCGATATCGCCCCCATGTGGGCGTTTTTCCATATTGAAGGGGAGAAAACAATTTTCTGGACGATATAGTAAAACATTATATTAAGAAAAATTAGATATTTTTTCGTTATATCGTACAATAATTAAACAAATAACATTATACTAGTCATTAGTCTATTCAATGCAGTTCGAATTTGGCATTAGCCTTGGCCATCGGCATCGGAATTTTGAAGTGAAGGGGGCGACGATTCGTTAGAGGTTGAGAAACACTGTACTAGACTTACCTGTTATTTGAAATTTAGCACCTATAGCCATCCACAGCGGCGGCCTTATCCATTGCGAGGCTCTGGGCGACAGATCTTTGCGAGGCCCTGGGCGGCAGATCTTTGCGAGGCCCTTATCCTTTGTGCAAAGTATGTGAATTGAAATAGTAGGCACTTATTAATATTAATATATACTGTACTATAAATTAAATTTATTTTATTGTTATAACTAATAGCCAAGGATAAAATAAAAAGTTTTAAATATCAACTTTTTTCTACTTGGTTGTTGCGCGAGGCCCCTCCAAGAGCGAGGCCCCGGGCGATTGCCCTGCTCGCCACCCCCTAAGGCCGCCACTGGCCATCCATAAACGTTATTTAAATACAGTGTCTTTATTGTACTGATGTGGTCGAACGGATTCAATAAACTCTTCTATTTCGTTTATTTTTCGTTTTTTTCGAGATCGTCACAATTGTAGGGTTAACACTCATTGCCGCTACAGTCGGCCCCCCTATAATTACGGTCCCTATAATTACGATTCCTATAAAACTACGAAAAAATATACGTATTTTGGAAATGTTGAGTCGGATTAGTGTAGAATCGATTAATTTTATGGAAGGAAACCTTTCAATCAGCCATAGTCCGTAAACTTGACACGTGTCGGGCTGTATTGGAACGACTTGTAAGAAATCGGATTCCTAATAAATTGGAACGTATCTATATCTTATAGGGGGGGTCGACTGTATTGTTAGAATAAAAACCACGTGTCTACTTTAACGTCACAAAACAGACTTCTCTTTATTGGAGGAATTTTGGCGTAAAAAGTAGACACACTCTACTCTTTTTTCAGTTATGTTTCAGCCAAAATTTCAGAAAAATTTTTACGCTTTCTGTTTTATGCTAGATTTTACGCTGAATTTTACGCATGTGTGTTTCTGGCCTAACGAGCGTGCTGCCGGATGTAGTGCTGTGCGATGCATCGATGTTTTTGTTCGTCGATGCATCGACCTTCCGATGTTTTTGCCTGAATCGATGTTAGCAATATGTGAATTTTGATTCATCGATGTATGCAGTTCATTCTTTGTTCCTAGTGTTACCACCTGTTCGGTTTTCACTCGGACAGTCCGGGAATTTCGTAAAAATTGTGAAATTGCGATGAAACAAAGTTCTTGCAAATATGTTTACAAATTTACACCTTTGGTCATCCAGAAAAATTGATATTAAGATAGAAAATGTTAACACAAATGGAACTTTAAATTCAAATTTTAAAACGTTTTTAGATGCCCCTATTGTGCCTCACAATAGTAATGCTTTGGATGTATGGAAATCCATGAAATTTTTAAACTATAATTTATGTGAACTTGCCATGAAGTGGCTTTGCATTCCTGCCACTTCAGTTCCAGCAGAAAGATTATTTTCCAAAGCTGGAAATACTATCAACAAAAAGCGGAGTTCTTTAAAGCCAAAGAATGTACACAAACTTCTAGTTTTAAATTCATTATCGATTGAAGAACTGTATGCATTGGAACTGTAATTGAACTATACAAGTTGAAAATAAAATTAAGTTTTGTTTTTTTTTTAAATTGCTTGAGTTTATCTTGATTGAACATCGATGTTCCAATGGGCATCGATCAAACATCGATGTGAAATCCGACATCGAAATTTAGTATCGATGCTTAGGCAAACATCGATGTTTGACATCGATGTTAAAATTATAGACATCGCACAGCACTGGCCGGATGCCCGAGCGGTCAAGGTGGTAGCCCACCGCTCTGGGGGACCCGGGTTCGAATCCGAACGGATCGAAAAATCCCCAGGAATTTTTCGGGGGGTGGTCCGTTCGGATATGTCGGGCCCCGTCCCTCACCACCCGGCAGCTCCATTGTGGGCCTGGCCGAACCCATAATGGGCTTGCAAAAAGAGTCCCTCTTCGTGCCCACAGAGCGGAAAGAGTTAAAAAAAAAAAAAAAAAAGAGGTCTGACGAGCGTGTCTGTACCGCAATGGGATTGGTCAGCATGAAAGAGAAGCAATGGAAATTTCTTTCGTGATACAAACCACTTTTATTTAAAATTTTGTGATTAGCTCATATCAAATTAATTTTAATGGTCCATTTTAGATCTTATTTTAATTTATTTCGAAACAAGCTTTAATTTAAAAATTGCCTATAATTATAATGTATATTAGAAAAAAGTAACATAAGATTGTATTGATGGAGTAAGGTGACTCAACTTGGGCGATCTACTAAGGTAGTGTTCCTTTCGAGAGGTATTTGACACGTGAAGAAAACCGGAAATTTCCACGTGACTAGCCCGTTGGCGAGGTGCGAACCCGCGACAACTATTAATTGTCAGCGGTTTTAACCACTCGATTTATCATTCGTGTTGTTCTTACTGCTGGGTAGTAAGAGCAACAGAGATTTATGTGCTGACCGCTGAGATTTTAAAACTTTCCAGTTTAATGTAATTAACTATTTGATATTTGCGTTATACAGTATATTGTATGATGATCAGAGAAATGCACGAGAGGTTGAAATATACAAAACAGTATTGACGGACGTTGGAATACAAAAATATTTAAACAAAAACAAAATAGCGTATAGAGAATGTAGTAAAATTATATTTTGCAAGTAAGAATATCTCTGAAAGTATCTCTGACAATTAAAGTTCTGGTTAGATATTAGATATTGTAGTCTTTGGAAATTTTCGCTCAACCTTTCTTAGAACAGGTGACAGTTTTAGTTTTATTGCACAATTGTCTTATTACACTGTTATTTGGGAACACAAAGTTTACTGAGCTACACAAAATGTGTTAACAAATGTCCCCATTGACTGGAGTGATGGCTTGATGATAATTTTATATACATTAGATATCCACAATAAAACCTCTAACGTTAACAAATTATTAGAAGTTTCGTTTATTCATTCTCTAAAAACCAAATATTTTATATAACCTTGAATCGAATCCGGACGGTCGAAAAACCCCAGGAATTTTTCGGGAGTGGTCCATCTGGATATTTCGAACCTGTCCCTCACCACCCAGTCTCCTCATTGTGGGCATTACCAAATCCATAATGCGTTAAAATAGGTCCTCTTAGTGCGTACAGAGCAGAGAGAATATAATAAATAATAATAAATGTTATATGTATATAACAGATATTGCCATTGGAGCACCATACGAATCAGAAAGAGGCGCTATTTACATATATCACGGTTCTCTCCATGGAATTAAATCTCAATATGTTCAGGTAAAATAATTATGGAAGTTTTATCGCCTTTACTGTGAGATATAATTATTCTATATATTTATATTTAGAGAATTTTTGCTGCCGAAATCGACGAATCTTTGACGGGTTTTGGTATATCTATATCGAGACCGGTTGACGTAGATGCAAATAATTATTCTGGTAAATTAAATTCACAGAAATTCATAATTCGTTACATGTAAAATTCAATTTTAGGTATTTATTTTAGATATTCTCGTTGGATCTTTTTTATCAGACAACGCAATACTCTTGAGGTAATTTATAGAATAAATAAAATATTCTTTAATTTAAAAGCAAACTAATTAACTGAATAATAAACTACTGCGTAGGTCTCGCCCCATTGTGCGGGTATTTCATAATATCACATTTCAGCCTCACCAAATAAATCCGAAGAAGTCATCTTGCAATTTTACTACAGGACATTGTTTTAAAACTATTTATTGTTTCGGATACGAGGGAATTTACGTACCCTTGAAACTCGGTGAGTATAAATTTGAAAATTAATATTACTTTATCAAGTATCTTAAGATCATATTTTATAGATTTTGTTGTGGAATTGCGTTCGTTTCGTCGAAGAAACTTTCTCCAACCTCGAGACTATTTCACAGATCATCGGAATAAACAAACTTCATTCATACGCCAGGAAATTATAATGAAAAAAGGGATAACCGACTGTATTAGTTATGACACTCATGTTCGAGTATGTACTACTATACCTCGTATTTATTTTATCATAAAATAATCATACGAATTACTTTCTTTTTCAACTCTTTCCGCCTTGTGGATATTAAGAGATCTTTTATCTATCCCATTATCGGTACGGCTGGATGACCAAGCAATTAGGATGAGAGCCTACCTCAATAGAGACATCCGGAAACGAATCCGGCCGGCTCGAAAAATTCCATGAATTTTTCGGATGTTGGGCACGCCCATCACCACACGGTTCGACTCACAATAAGCTTGATATAAAGGCCCTCTTAGTGACCACGCCTACCAGTGTGCGACTCTGAACATTGATACAAGATAAAATGAACAGAGGATAAAACCACTGAACTCTGGTAGTTGATGGTGGGTTCGCACCTCGCTAACAGTATGGCTACGTGGAGTTTTGCAATTTTTCTTCACGTTTGTAACACTTAGAGGCCAGTTTTCCTATCTACTTTCCTAGAAAGTCTTCTCGGGAGGCATCCTTTTTCGGCAGATTGCCTGCTAGTCGCATTGCCATGTACAGACAACAACTCTTAGTGCGCTCAGGGTGAAAAAAGTAAAAAAGAAAAAAGTATGAATTGTAGAAAAGTGTCTAGTATGATTATAGCTTATTTAATATAATGCATTATTAATAACTTTGCGAATTAAACTTAAGTTGTTTCTTTGGAATATTTTTGCCAGGGAGATTCCGACGATCAAGTGAATCCAATACAAATAAATTCGATTTTATTCTTAAAACATAATATTTCCGAAGAAGTATCGTTTTGTAAAGATTGTCCCGTTTTAGATCCTACGTTTCCAAATTTTACAGTTGGCGTGGTAAGTTAAAATCTTTACGAATTTTTTACTCTTATATCTGAAATTTTACAATAGAAGACTTATTTACAGATAAGTTTTCGTACTGGTTGTGCTCAGAGTGACAAATGTTCATCTGATCTGAAACTAAACGCCAACATATCTGGTCTGAGGTGAGTAAAAGAACTTGAATTAAATTTTCACTAAAAATAAAATAACAAAAAATGTCATGGTTAAAATCTAATGCCTATCCAACGAAGTTGTTACGTTACAGCTACTACCGTATGTGTTTAATTTTACTCTACGGTTGACTTTTTCGTTAAATATTGGGCTGCAATTTTCAAATTGAAGACTTATAAATTCCCACTTCTGCATTGAAGGATTTGGCAACGTCATTGAACACAATGCTTAATTTTAAATAAAAACATAATTATATTTTTATTATATTTAGTACAGTGCTATATAATTGACCAAGGCTTCGCTGTTTGGCGAACACGCGAAATAAAACTTACTGAACATAATATTATTACAAANGCCAGCTCGTTGGTCAGGCGCGAACTCGCGACCAACTGTAGTGTTCAGTGGTTATATCCACTCGGACACTGGTGAGCACCTCACCAATACACCAACTACGTAAAGTTAGCCAGGTTTTTAACATCTAAATAGGGAAAAATTTTCATAGAAAGTCCTCCCGAAAGGCATCCCTCTTGGCAATTTGCTGACGTGTTGTGTTACTTTCCCCATCAATTCATCCATTAACATGTATTTTTTTTTGTTCAGAGAAACAGTTTTTTTAATCAATTTATTTAAAAATAAATAATATTTAAAATATTTTAATATATTTTTGGTACTGTAATGTATGTTATAATTAATTAAAATGAATTAATTAATGAATTAAATGAATTTAATTAATGAGTTAAAATTAATTAAAAATTAATTTTTAACTCATTAAATACGAAATTTATTGACAATTTTACAATTTCAGTTTATGAATAATATTTCAGAATAAAAGTTAAATACAATGAATGTGTTCATAAAAAGATATTAATTTTGTAACACTTAAAAAAAGTAAAGTCAAACCTTTAAACAACGGCCAAAGATTAGTGGCCATTTTTTAAAGGTTTAATGGCCAAATTAAATACTGACAGAGACAAAAATAGTCATTCTTTCGAGGTTATTCTGTATGCATTTTTGCTCAATATACTGGTACTTGATAAAATGGCCGTCGTACAGAGATGGCCGTTATTTAAAGTTGGAATATTCATATTTTGAATTATAAAGTTTTACAAAGAAATTACATTGGGCAAAATGAAGTATTAAAATTACTACAGGAATAATTGCTATGTACGTTTATTTTATTGTGATTTATTTAATTTAGCAATGGAGAATTAATACTCGGTAAAGACAAGGAAATTAGCATCGTGGCTGAAATAAGACGTTCGGGAGATCCAGCTTTCAAGACCGAGATGATAATTTATATAGAGGAAAATCTTGATTTAATCAAAGGAAAATATTGTAGACAATCTCGTGATATTTCTAAAGGATTAAGATTAATCTGTCTGATTGGCAATCCTTTCGATAGAACCTTGGTAAATCAATAATTATTGTATAAATTATTTATTTTTCTCTATAAACATTTAAAATTTTCTTGATATTTAGATCTAGTTTAAGGAGACGTCATTGTGCTATCAGTAGTCGAGTGGATAAAATCGTTGAAAGCTGGACTGGGGCGAGAACCCGCGACCAATTATAGTTTTCAGCAGTTTTGTGCACTCAGCCACTGGTGGGCCAAAATTTGAATTGATTTTGATTACAAAGATTAATTACAAAGATTTAATTATAATTTTTCAGATAAAGCAGGAAATTAAATTAGATTCGTCTAAAATATCATCTAACCAAGAACACATATCCATTCTTATGGACTTGACGACGTTGAGCGAAGAAATTAATCCAGTTGACAATTTTGTTAATATCACAATACCTATAAAATTATCTGCAGATATCGGAATAACGGGGTAAAGAGTAAATTACAAAAGAACTTACATTATAATAACTAAATATATAACAATTTATGTTATTATACAGGCGCGCGGAACGAGAGTTGATTCTATTGAAAAAAGGTGAACCCAGCAATGAACTTTATGAATTCGTCCATATTTATAATGTAATGTTCAAAAATTCTTATATAGCTTCAATACTAGGCCAGTTCTAACGAATAAAACTTAGCATTATTCTGTTATTTAGGTTATGAAATATTTATATAGTCCCATTTCTCTTGTGAACGTAGTTTTCTCAATTCCAACGAGTTTGATCGATACGAATACGAAATTCGTTAAACTAGAAAGTGTTAAAGTAAGTCACTATAAATGATTACATTATTAAAAGATGATTTAATAAATTACGGTTTTCTTTCATTACTTGATAGATTCTTAATCCAGATCATTCCAATTCGGTTTCTGGAATCTGCAATTTCAAGAATACAGAAAATGATCACATGAAGTATGATGAAGATCTTAACATTACAATTAGATCAAAGAGAAGCATCAATAATATTGTGATGTCGGTCGATGTAGACAAGAATTTGAAAATTGTGAGTAATTTTTGACAATTCTTCACAATACAAACTTTAATCTCTAATAATACATCATATTAACTAGAATTGTGAAACATCCAAATGCCAAGAAGTTGTGTGTTCTGTTGGTCCATTTGACGAAAAACGGAAAAGTTCGACTTTTTACATAAAAGGATACATAAATGTTAAAGTTCTTAAATCTGCTTCTGTGAGTATGTAAACATATTTTTCATCTTATGTCTGACGGGAATGAGAAAAGTAATTGTCTTCATCGGATTAATGAGATAAGGCAACACAACACTTGGATTCCTGTTGCGAGGACTTTCTATGGAAAACGTGCCAGTATTTAGGTGTTATATGCGTGAAGAAAATATTGAAAATACCATGTTGCCAACTCGTTGATCGGGCGGGAACCCGCGATTAGTTTCAGCGGTATTATCCACTCGACTACTAGCTCAGCGAAGAGCAGTAACTGAGTGGAACAGGTTTCATTTGCTCTGGTTGTAAAACCAGACCAAATGAAACCTGTTCCACTCGGTTACTCGGTAAAGATACTAGATTTCATTTTAATTACTCAGTCAATTAAATACATTTTTTTTAATCTCGGAAACTTTTAATGGGTTAAATTAATCGTCTGATATAAAAGATGGTCTTTGTTTTTTGTTTTTTCTTATCCATCACAATGAGCTATTATTTTTAAATGTTAAAATTTAATGCATATGTAAAAACAAAAATTTTTTAAACGAAATGATTAAATATTTAATAAAAATCCGTCAACGAGTTGCTTCAGTTTCCCGGCAACTTTTGGTCGCGCCATCTGTTATGATATCTTATTTTTAAAAACTTTTTATATTTTTAATTATTATAAAATGACAAAAAAAAACTTAATTTTAAAGGTAGGGATGGGTTTTATAAAAAAAAATTGTATATGAGAATAACGAATGAAATCGTCATTACATCCGATCTCTCTCGAGATATGACACGATCCCTTTTATCTCCCTACCTCGTCGACCTTTAAATTTAATAAGCATTGATCCCATAATACACAAACCACTCTGAAAACTTTCAGAAATTTCGACAAAAAAACACAGGAGTTATTCAGCTTCAAAGAGAGTGAACAAAATCGTTTCATACACACACACATATACAGAAAATACTCCCGAATTATTTTGCATTTCTCGACGTTTCAAGGTCTCCAACATGAGAAAATCTGGAGGAGGAGTCATTTTTTTGACCGATCGCCATACTTTCCCTATGTATAACAGAGCCTGGAAAGTAAAAGAAAAAATAATAATAAGTGACATCAATAATATTTCTAAACAGCAAACAGAGTCTAAACCGAGTTTAGACTCTGTTGTGGCCCTGCGCTACAACATACGATAGACACTTCTTGTTATACCAAATAATAATGGACAGTATGTATAAACTGTCTGAGAATAGAACGAGACACTTATAATTTTATAAAATTATATTTTTAAATTACAGTATAATAAACTTTTAGCGATATTTATTTGAATTTAATTAATGAAATTACAGTCTAGTATGCTATATTTAATTGTTTTGTTATAAAACAGTAAATGAAGAATAATGACTAACTTATTTGGCATTCTTAATAAAATTATAACCCTTAGTTACAATATTTGTCTCTGATGGAAAATAAAAATAACGAGCATTTATTTCTGACATCGTCACAATGCCGCGCTACAATTTTTAATCATATTTTTAATTTATTTAATTTAAAATATTTGTTCTCCATCTCAACTTAGTAGCGGCTTGCCCCTGTATATCATACTTTTCCTTTGACAATAGAGTTGTGTCGGTCATCTATCTCAGTGTTCCGCAACCTTTTTCTACTTGCAGCACACCCATGACTCAACACGGCACACCAAAATGTTATTCCCTTCAAAAACGTATTATATGATACTATTAATAGAATTATGTAATGTTACTAACCTATTATTATTGTTATTAAACAGAATCAACACCTGTGAGCAAATTTATTTTACATATAATTTTTTAGAATACATAAAAATGCGTGGCTTGTAATAAAGAATAAACAAGCATCATCTTATTTTATCAATGCTGCGGCAGAGAATGAAATACAAGCATAAGAAACACAACAACTGTGATAAAAACACATAAATAAAACTTGAAAAATAACAGAATATGTAAAAGTTCACGTCACACCTTTCACCATGTTACGGCACACCGGTTGCGGAACACTGATCTATCTAACACTTTACGAGAAATTTTTAAATTGGAATAATATGCCTTCTGGTTGGCGTGGGAAGCTTATATAGTTTATCGGGACTTTCTGTCACTAAACTTTCCATATATGGTCTCGACTCTCATCTATTTAACTCCGTTCTCGATATTAAGGAAAGGCAGACGGACGGACGGATGGACGGCAGTGGGAATTTAAATTGAGATACCTAAATAAGGGGACGGCGAAATTTCCTTTGCCCCGGACGGCTGACACCCACGCTACGCCACTGATTACGGGTTAGTAGCCGATCCATTCTCTGTAAAAACGTAAAATATCCAATAAATTTTCTTGATACTTGGATCTAGTTAAGGAGACGTCGTCGTGCCTACCGGTACTTGAGTGGATAAAACCACTGAACACAGTTGGTCGCGAGTTCACTTCTCACCAACGGGCGAGAGCATGGGCGTAGCGAGGGGGGAGCCTGGGTGGGCACGGCCCCTCCCAGGGAACCTGGTGCCCTCCCCAGGAAATCACAGCCGAAAAAGTGTTGAGTCGATTTGTAAAAACCTAAAGCTAAAATAAAAGTTTTGAATACTAAAAAAAGGTGAACGGCTTGCTCGGTGCCCAATAATGAACAATAATTTGAAATAATTCAATTTTGTGTCAGGTTGGCCTCCACTAGGCCCCCCATAACAAAACTCTGGCTACGCCCATGGGCGAGAGTAGAGTTTTCCGAATTTTCTTCTCGTGTCTAACATCTAAATAGGGGGCCAATTTCCTATAAAAGAGCTCTCGGGAGCATTCTCAGCACATCGCCCATAAGTCACATTGTCATATATGAATAAAACAAAGCCAAACCCATCAAACGTCCGTCACCACCAGCCACCACATTATGGATCTGAATGAATGACCCTGTTAGAGAGCACAGGAAAGAAAAATTCAAATGAAAAAAAAAATTCAGTTTGAAATAGAAAAATAATTATACAATGTTTTTATTTCTTAGAAAGAATGGGATAACCTGACTTTTACTTCAGAAGGAAGAGTGTCAATCATTGATAAAAGAAGGAATATTCAACCTATAAATCATAAACCAGATAAAAGCAAAGTAATACAACAAATATTAATTAATCTAATTTGAAATTTTTTTATTATAATGATGAAAAACTTTTGTTAGGTGATAACTTATATTGTGAGTTCTATCACTTTGAAACGTGGCAAGATCGCAAAATGGATTCTTCCAGTCAGCATAGCTTCTGGAATTGTTTTAATCACCATTATCCTTGTAGTTCTGCTAAAGGTAATAATGTATTTAAAATCGATAATACTAAAGATAAAATATATTTTCACTCTTTATTTATTCTTCTACAGTTGGGGTTCTTCAGAAGAAAGAAAAGAGAAGATGTTCAAATGTTAAAAGCAAACTTATTAATGGAGAAATCGCCAATCAATGAAGAAATTCCCGATGGCAAATAATTAGATTAATATTGGTTAAACATTATTACTATGCTCAAATTTTCGGATATAAATTCTTACACCACTGTGAAGAAATTTGAAATTTTCTGTCTGAATGTCTATTCAAATCTTATTTTCGTGTTAAGAATTTAAATAAATTCGTCTTTCGATATTTAAATAGATATTTTATTTTTCGGTATTATATAGATTGTTTTTAATCTATGTAATGTTCCCATCAAAGGTCGAGGCGGTTAAGACGTCAGGGAATCGAATCCGCAATGTCTGGCCACGTTTCTTATCACCCGGCCACCCTTATTGTGTGCCTCGCTGAACCCACCAAGGGTATGATTTAAAAGACCCACTTAAATAAAAGAATTCAAGTTGTTTGCACCTATTTTCAGAAGTAAGGCTTCTTCCAACGAAG
>NW_019385446.1:20995-46747 GCF_000671375.1 Centruroides sculpturatus | reverse complement strand
ATTTTATTATATATAATATAAAATTCGATTCGAAGATTCTGAAATTTTGAAAAAGAGCAAAATCAATACTATTTTGCTTTTTTTTTAAATAATTTATTTGAATACAGTATTAGGAAAATTAATTTGAGATAAAATATAATTTTGATTTTATGATGTTGCGGCTAAACAAATTTAATTAAAATAAAAATTTTGTTCAAAATTTTACGAGAATTTCGTCATTAAGGCGGTGGTTAATATAGAATATCCTCATAAGGCAATGAAAATTGTAATCATTTAGAAAGCCCTCCCTTAGCTTTTTAAAAATACATTGCCCAATTTGGGGAAAAACATAGAAATAAACAATAGAAATGAGTAGATACGTATGTTTTTTTTCTTTTCTTTTTTTAATTTGAAAAATAATTTCCAGCCAAACTAGTTGGAAATTATGTCGACTTCATACTTTACGAGTGCTGCCATCTGTTTATGTATATCTCAATCACTTATTTTTCATTTTAGTATGTTGGAGGATCGACCCTTTCAGGTAAGCTGCAACTTAAATTGGCTTTAAAAAGTAAATGAACAAAAAATATCGGATTAATATTTAATTCGTTAAGGTAATCATGGCAAGCGAATCGGAGATCTGCGTTAATGATTTCGAGAAAAAGATGGAATCGCTTCGGCAATTAGTCACATGTTCCATTTGCCTGGATTGTTTCCGTCATCCTATTATGCTGCCATGCCAGCATACTTTCTGTCAGTTATGTCTGTCGAAAATTGCTACTGAAAAAAACGTCCAGTGTCCCCAATGCAGAGAAACAATTTCCTTGTCTTCGGGACTGGCCTCGTTACCCGTAAACATACATCTTCAATCTGTAATTGAAGTCCTACAGACCGATGCGGCCAGTAAAGTCACGTGCTCTTCTTGCCAGATTAAAGCTGGAAATCCTTTAAAATGTGGACATTGCGAGCAACAATATTGTACGGATTGTCATGCCAAGCATTTATTAGTAATGAAGGAAAAATTAAATAAAATGGCCGACGAATTGAAAGAAAAAATATCATTTATAAATGAAGATTTTCAAAAATTTCAGGTAGAATTTTTTTATACATATAAATATTTAAAATAAAACTAATATTGAATTGTTTATAACCGTAATAAACGTAAATTAAATCAACTTTCTAAATGTAAAAAGCGAAATTTTTTGAGAACAATGGGAGTTGGAAGGACATCATCTTGCACTGACCTACATAGTAAAATTCGTGTTTGAAAACGAGTTTTTAGAGGACAAATGTAGGATGATGTGTGTTTCTAAAAACACAAACCACTTTTCTAAATTTGTTTATTAATTTAAATAACGTGACATTTAATTTTAGAAAATTAATTTAATTACAGCAATTATGGAAGCTTAAACAGATGAAAGAACTCAAATTTACACTGTTCTTTTCTACATTCCTCTCTGTGGGCACTAAGAGGGTCTTTTTAATCGTACCCATATGGGTTTAGGCCAGGCCCACAGTAGAGACAACCCATTATCCGGGACAGAGCGCCCATAAATAATTCCTAGCCGGATTCGACCCCGGATTCCTCAAGAGCGGAAGGCCGCTTTGGCCCTCCAACTTATATCTAATTAAATTAATCTTTAATTTAAATAAAGAAAATTTATAAATATTGCGTTTTCTTTATATAATACGTTGTTTTCATTGTAAATAATGATTATTTTATTTTTAAATTTGTGACATTTCACGTTTCCTTTTAAGACAGGAAAATATCTTTGCATCAATTAAGATGCTTGAGTTTATTCGTGTAGAAATTTTTAAATCAGGAATAACCTGTTAGTAGGAAATGACATTTTTTTTATTACATAATAATAGTATAAAGGCTATATTAAGTCAAAGAAACAAAATTTAGTTTTATGATAATCTCCAGTTTTATTTATTTAATATATTTTATAAACTCCACTCTGTGGACAATAAGAGGGGTTTTTTCATGTCTATTGTGGGTTCTGCCACAATGGGCATGATGGTGAGGTATAGGGCCCAATATATTTGCGACAGACAATCCCCTAAAAATGTCTGGGATTTTTCGACCACCCAGATTCGAATCCAGGTTCCCAGAGATGTTAGTTCTGGGAGATGATGACACTTAAACTACCTCATCCATAATACAAAATATGCTTAGAAATTAATATATTTATTCTTATAACAAAATAAATTTTCATTAAAAATATTTTTATTTATCATTTTTCCAGGAAGAATGCAAATTAGTGAACAACAACATTCATAAAGTGATAGAAGCGAAGATACTAGCTCTTAGAAATAACGAATCAACGTTAACAAACGAAGTTGATTCGGTTTTAAAAACGGAAGAATTAACAGTAAATGAATTAATTAAGAAAATCAATACTTTAATAAATGAAATAAAAACCATCGACGATTCGAACCAAGAAGCAGATTATATGGTTAGTCTAGTTTATTTATTAGTCTGAAACTTTACGGACTCGAACCCGGGTCTCTCAGCGAGGTAGACTGATATTCCAACTATCTTGACCATCCGACCGGTCTACTTTTTCAGATTAGAACAATGTAAAAATAATTACTAGCTCCATTAAAAAATATCAATTTTTATGATTTCTTTTTAATTTTTCAGGTTAAACATTTTATAAAATATCGTCAGGATGTTTCTCAATTAATATCAGAAATCACCGCTGAAAACTCTCGAAGAAAGAGAAAAGTTGTTTTTGATTCCCATTCGTTGACAATTACTTGGAAAGAAAAAGATAAAGAAAATTCTATTTTAGAATCGAATGAAAATATGGAGCGTCATTCGCGATTTTACATTACCAAACAGTTTCATCTAAAGTGCAAACTCGTATCTGAAATGCTGCAAAGACCTTCTGGAACTGCTGTATCTCCGTGGTCGAGTGAATTTTATGTAGTTTCTACCGATACGCACTTAATTCATGTTTTTGATTTACAGAATGGAAAATCCATCAGTTCTTTCGGAAGGAGAGGGCACAAAGATGGAGAATTTCTGTGTCCTTTCGGGATTGCTCTATGCCCGTTACAACACAAAATTTATATCACCGATAAGTGGAAACATTGCATACACGTTTTTAATAAAGACGGGGAATATCTTCGTCAGATTGGTACCAAGGGTAGAGCGTCTTCTCAGTTTAGAAGCCCAGAATCAATATGCGTTGATGGAAAAGGAAATGTCTATGTATGCGATACCTGCAACAACAGAATTCAAGTATTCAATTCTAATAGTTGTTATCATCATCAAATAGGGGTTCTTTTGAAAAAGGAAGGTGGAAAAATGAGGCAGAACAGCATGTTTCAAGATCCTACGGGAATAGCAGTAACTAAAGATGGTACCAGAGTTGTCGTTAGTGATTTCGGCCATCACAGAATCCACGTGTTTTCCTCTTTAGGTGACCATCTTTTCACATTCGGCCAGAAAGGAAATCTGAAAGGACAGTTTCTACATCCGGAATGTGTCGCCGTTGACAATAAAGGATTTATTCTTGTCGGGGATAGTGGTAATGGCAGAATACAAATATTTCGACCCGATGGATCCTATGTCAGAATGTTTGGATGCAAAGATTTTTCTGAAGAAAAGTTTAATTGGGTGTCGGGTATTGCTGTTACTGACAATTACGAGATTGTTGTTTGCGATTTTAAAAATCATTGTGTACAAATGTATTTATAATTGTTATGAAAATGTCAATTAAAGTCCCGTTTTCTCGCGTAAATCTCTACAGAAAAGTAATCCAAAAAATTTTCTTTGTTCGTGGTAAAAGTCTGGAAAGTCGAGTTTAGAAAGTTCTCAATTTTTATCTACGGAATCTGGAAAGGAATTTTTTTAAACCAATGGCAATCGACTTGAGACGTACTGTACGTCGTCATCACGCGTAGTCTCCTTTAATCATTAAGAATTTTCTTCCATCACCTTGACAATGTGAGTCGTGACATCATCACAATAACAATCAATTTCTAACAATTTAAATGTATTTTTCCGAATATAATGAGAACACGGTGTTTATTCCGGAGAGAATCACTATAGAAAAGTAATGCCGACAAAAAATACAGAAAATTTGTCCGCATTACTTTTCCGTAGTGATTTTCCTCAAGTGAGAACGGGGCTTAAGATGAGAAATTAATATTTTATTTTATAATATATTGAAGAGTTATTTTCAATAATTTTAGTTTTTAAATGGAAAATGAGAAATTATCTTTGATAAAAATAAAATTTTAAACATTACAGTATTTCGATATTAAATATGTTTTTATGATATAAGCCGCTATTAATTTTATCAATATTTAATTTTTAATAATTTTGAATTAATTAGACTAAATTAATGGGCATTACGTATATTTTATTAAGACGTATTTTCCTTTAACTACGTTTAAAAAATTAATCTCTACACAAGTTCAATTCTTTATATCTGAATTAGAAACATTTGTATACACGTTTAAAACAATAAATATTCTAATTATTGTTTGTACAATTAAATGTCTTTAATCTATAAAAATATCAATAGTTTGAATTTTACATGAACTGCTTCATTGATTTAAAAACAAATTTTGAAAAATGAAATTTGTTTACACCAGTAGCGTGTATAGAATCGATATTGGAGAGGCAAATTAGAAAAATCAAAGTGCACATCTACATTTATCCCTGCGCTACTGTAAATGTGCCCGAGTGGATAAAAGCCATTAAACACTCCTCGTCGTGGGTTCGCGCCGCACAAATGGACTGGCCGCTTGGAATTTTCCGGGTTTACTTCACTTAAACTGGCTACTTCTTTATAGAAATTTTTTCCTAGAGGCACCATTGGCAGATCGCCCACGTGTTGCGTATCCTTATCCCATCCATCCACTAGCGCTGTAGATGAAGAGTAAATAAGATATTGTATAAGCTTGTACTGTAGGTATGTGTAAATTCGTTTGTTTCATTCGAAAATTTATTTATTTACAAAAATAAACTAGTCATTGGTCTAGAGTCAAATAGATCTGTTTACACGGACATAATTAAATTAATTAATTAAATAAACAAGGGCTCCTCATTAAAAACACAATGATACGGTAATGCGTTAATTGTATTTCAATACAATTGCTCGTTAATACTGTACACAATTGCAAGTTACAATTGTATTATTTATTATGTGCATTTTTGATTAAACAGCATATAAATTTACAATATTACTAAATAAGCATCATATTTAGTGCAGCAATTTAAGTGTAGACATTTCAGACGTGCTTGGATGCATATTTATTCCATTCCCATGAAATTACGAATAAGAGAAGACCAGTTTTCTTCGCTTGAGTTACTTTTTCCTCTATCTCATTAAGCACACCCAAGATTGGAATATCTTTGTCATCACTTATTTCACCGAGCTGTCAATTTAACGTTTTGTTATCACATTTACTTCACAATTCATAGAATCAGCTACTTTATTTATGCTGTATATTTTAAATATGATAAGCCAAACCTGTAAACAACGGCCACTAACGGCCGTAGTTCGGAGGTGGCCGTCGTTTAGAAAATATTTTGTAATCATTTTTGCAAGGAAAAAAACTCCTGAATAAAATGGCTTCCGTTTACAAGTGGCCATTTTATCCCGCAAAGCCCTTCAACTTTCGAGGGCCTGGTACCGCTTAAAATATTATTGGAGTTAAACGAATTCCGTTGTCTTAGAGTTGGAGTCTGCGGTGACCATTATTGGAGGTTCGACTGTATTTTCTTTATAATATTTTATAAATTCAAGGAGAGACAATAATAACATCAGAAATGGCATATTATTGGTTTTATGGGCGTATTTCTATTACTTTGCTCTAATAACTTCTGCTTTTGAAGCCAACAATTCTCCTGACCTTCCAGTTCAACAATCGAATTTTGCTTGAAACAAATATTCGTAGGACTCGTGTTCAGTGACACATTAATTCTTGATTGACTAAATCCATAAAAAGACTTCCCAAGGTTCTTCTACGTAAAAAATAATAGTTCTGTCATTAAAAAAAAGCCATGGAAAATATATATTTTGACTCCTCTAGAACTAAACATTCTATTGCTAAACGATTGCTGAAGAAAGTTTTTCAGAATTTAATGGTTGAAAAAATAAAGAAGTTCGATTTATAAATACTGTATTTTCCTTTTATGGTTCAGTAAATATTGATAATTATTTCCTTTAGAAATTAATTTCCTATGAAATATAAACATTCGTTACTTTAAAATATAACAGGAAATAACGAATTATCGAAGATTATAAGTTATACAGTCAAACCTCTAAACAGCCACTGATGGGAGTTGTCCGCTAACGGAAATATAAAAATGTCCAAAGTTTGAAGATTATTTTGTATGCATTTTTTGTTCAAAATAAGTTCGTAAAAAATAGCCGATGATTACAGGTGGTCCTATTCTATGGTCCTATGGTATCTATTTACTAATAGATACGTTTTTCATTGGATGGTCATCGGCCATCCAATGAATAGTGGTTATGGCATTAGCGTACCCCGACTGCCTCCATCGTGGGTCTGACCAAACCTATGATGGATATGATTAAAAGGCCCTCTTAGTGCCCACAGAACCTGGTGTAAGAAAATACAATTAGTGTATTTGAATATATAAATTACAAAAATTTTAAATCGACTCTATTACCGAAAATTGAAATGATGTAAAATTTGAAATATATCCACAATATTCTTTATTTGTTATTCTACGCTCTTTGGTTAAAATAAATTAACCATAAATATAAAATTAGTCACAGTAGATGCTATTGTATATTTAAAAAACAGTAATAAAAACAAAACATAAATATTTATGTGTGTTTATCGGTGGTATTATTCACCACTCAAAACATTCGATTCAACAAAGTGTGAACAACTTTTAGGACTTAATTTTATTAAGGGTTTTTTTTTATTTATTTATTCTTACCGTCCTATGGATACAAAGAGGGCCTTTTAATTATATCTGTCATGGATTCGGCCAAGATAACAATGGGTGCTGCCGGGGGGTGAGGGACGAGGCCCAACGTATCCAGGACTGAGAACCCTCTCCCGAAAAATTATTGGTTTTTCGACCGTCCGGATTCTAACTCGGATCCACCAGAGCGGTAGGCTTATTCCTTAATAATTAGAAAAACCATTTTAATACCCAGAAGGGGAAAATGTAAAAAAAGTGTGCTATCCGAGCTTACAATATTTTGTATCGTTTTATTCTTCATACTGTCAATAAAAAATCCATTAAATTGAAATAAATTATAATTGCAATTTAATTTTCAAAGCTCATAAATCAATTTGTTTATTCCCCCAATGAAGAAGTCTTATCGGATATTTTTATTTTTTAATAAATACCCAAAAAAGTTGAAATTCTTTTTCATAAATATAATTTACCATAATTTATCAGTATTTTAAAGTGACAATATCGGGATCCAATTGATTTATATTGATTTTCTGTGTCACGAATCTTATTTCCCTTCTGTTATTATTATGTGCAATGAACTACAAATGAAATATGTTAAAAAGGTAAAAATTTATCTAAATTTTCTATAAAATGTGTTAGTCCGGTTTTCTATTTTTTGTATTAATATTCTGATAATTCTACGTATGGCATTATTAAGATATAATTAGTGACTTTTGTTCGATTCTATTTACAAATTAATGTTAATTTATAGTTTTTTAAAATTTTAAAAGTCTCGATAACTCAAATGAATATAAATATATCACACAAAAAAAAATCGGCATATTTACACTTACGGATTTGCTTATGCCTATTAGAGCAGAATGGATAAAACCAGTGAACTGGTTATAGTTGGTCAGTGGATTCACTCCTGGCCAACTGGCTGGTCAGGTGAAGTTTTCTTCACGTTTCTACGTCGCCTTATCCCATCAATCCAATCCATCTTTAAAATATATTTAATTTTTGGCTATTCACATGCATAACAGACATATTGTGTTTAAAACATAAATAAAATCATCATAAATTTTGTTTTATTATGGGTTTTGTTGCTTTTAATTTTAAAATTTAAAGCAGAATATCTATCAACGACATGCCATAAATTCTCTACTTTTATGAAAGAAAATTAATAGCCTGTCATCTATGATAATTTTTTAATGCATGATGAATTAAAGCGCTGTTTATTCAAATGTAATTTTATCAAAACTACTATTTCCAATTATTTTTTTCATTTATTCTGAGAATTTAAAAGTCCAGCAATAATAAAAGCTAGTAAATACTGGTAGTTGGTTACGGATTCGCGTCTCACCAACGAACTACGTGGAATTTTCCGGGATTTCTTCACATGTAATTTATCACGATACCTACTGAAGATTACTAATAATGTTCACGTAATATATTACTTAATAATAATAATGTATATTTTTTGGTGAAAATTTTAAATGCGATTTGCGAGTCAATTTAAATAATTGTAAATATTTATTTTTAATTATATTTTTTATGCTTTGGCATAAAAATATATATTTTATCTCTTTTCGTTCTGTGGGCATTTAATTAAGGGGCTTTTTAACCATACTCATCGCCCACAATGGAAGCTGCCGGATGATGAGGACGGGGCATTATATAATTATAATATGTGACTAAAATTAATTTCTTCTCAATAATTAAAGTTTTTGACATTTAGTTACCTTGCATATTACGGAAAATATTTTAAATTATTCTTAAAAGTATTATAATACAAATATAGAAGTGGCTATAAATTAAAGATTAAGGCACTCTCAGCCTACCGCTCTGGTGGTCCCGGCGGTCGAAAAACCTCAGGAAATTTTCGGTTGTTCTGTCCAGGATATGCATATCCCATACAGGATATTTCGGGCTCCGTTCTTCACTGTCATGTCTCCTTCATTGTGGCCTGACCGAATATAAGATGAGTATGATTAAAAGGCCTACAAGGGGAAACGAGTAAAAAAAAAAGGCCGGCGATCGTCTATCTTTTCTACACGTCTATAGTTTAAACCGCAGCTTTTAATCAAAAAGAGCATCGTGGGGTGTAGTCGTTTTAGCGCCCTTCTGCTATGCGCCGCATATTATATTTGTTATAATTTATCCCTCTGTGCAAAAATGACCTTTCACTTAACTTCCTGTTTTTAATTCTCCACCCAAATTTTTTACTATACAACAATTAAAAGAATTTCCATTTTAAACAGGATTTTTATCTATCTAACATTCTACTTTAGCACATAAAACTATCGTATTAAGGTATTTTACGTCTTAAATTATAGGCCCATATTACCATAAAATTGCGGATAATTGCACTTACGTTTCTTAATTTTTATAATTACGTTATATATTATATATATATATGGTAAATTTCTTTTAATTTCTTTATGATGCTATTGCAAAACTTTCGAAATTTTTATATAAAAAAATATTAAACAAAAGAAAAAATGTGGAAAAAATTATATTTACAAATTGTATCACTGTAGATAGACAATATTAATTCAATATTCCGATAAGATTTTTTTAAAATTTTAATATTTAAATTTTATGTTATAGCCTAGATCCGTGACTTAGTTTGATCTCCAAAAGCTTCAGATACCCCACTAGTAGCAGAGTAGATAAAACCACTGAACACTGTCGTGGGTTCGCACCTGACCAACATGTTGACGAAATAAAGTTTTTCCGAATGTTTTTTACGCGCGTAACTCCACCTAAATAGGGGCTAGTTTCCCACAGAAAATCCTTCCGGGAGGCACCTCCTTGAAAGATGGTCCATGCGTTGCGTTACTTATCCCATTAAAACTATAAAAAATACTTCAGATGACGAAAAATAGTTACGGTTCTAGTCTTTTGTTCGCCAAAAGCTATAAGAACACTAATAAGAGTCCCCGTTATATAAAAAGAAACATCGAGACAGTAATTCATGAATTTCCAGAACGTTGTTCTTCTATGGAATTTTGAAGTCTTAAGAGTTAAGATCCCCGTCGAGACGATAGTTAAAACCTTTGCATTTTCAAAGGCCAACAAACAAAAATTCCGATATTTTTTAAATTTAAAGTACAGCAAAAAATACCAGTTGCGTCATTGTTCGGAGACAATATTTTTTGCGTTTTGACCAGAGCCAGAAGGAGTAAATCGAACAATCGTAGGATCATAATGTATTCCCATTCTTTACAGATAAGGGGTTTGCGTTGAATGAGTATTGTATTGCTGGGTGAAAGAGATCAATGTGCTTTGTGGTGAAAGCTAGGGAGTGCCGAAAATATATTTGAATTTCCTTGAATATTTGTAATGTTTATTCCAGCATCAGAAAAAATTCTGTAACAGAAAACAGCACCAAAATTACCATTAAAAATTCATTAGTTCCGATGAAGTCTGTAACTAATTAGTATTTTATAACAATTAAGAGATGTTAATTTATAAAATCCGTCATACAGATCAAAAGCAAGACAATTAAATACATAATTGTAATTAAAAAAAAGCCACGCCTAATTTCGTAAGTACTTATCTACAATACTTATAACTAAACAATAGTACATTAATTTGTTTATAAAAAATATTTATATTATTTTTAGGTTACAACTTTCAAAATAATAACTCTAATTTTCTGAATTTATCGTCTTACGCAATAAATTTTATAATAACAATTGTATTCATATTTTGCTAAATGTAAAAGAAAATGAAATTTTATTTGTAATTCTGTAAAATTCTAGATAATCTGATTATCTATCTAATTATGGGCTATTGTTCGCGATCGGGAAACCTTAAAAAGTTTATGTTACAGAAACATATTAACATCTTAATTTTAGTCAATTTTAGACATTTTAATCAATATACATTCAAACCTGTGAACAACTACCACTGACGGGAGTATAAAAATGTCCGTTCTTTGGGATTGTTGTGTGTGCATTTCAAAAATAAACGTTCCTGAAAAGATGGCCGTTATTGGAGGTTCGACTGCATGCCATTTTAATTAACAAGTATCGATCCCATTTACAATTTAGTAAGCTTCCTATTAATTAACATTTATTAGATAAAGGAATTTTAATTACATTTTCTAAATTTTAATATTTATTAGCCCTTTTACTGTTATAAATTACACTAAATATTGCAAAACTGGCCCCTATTTAGATGTTAGACACGTGAAAAAACCCTGAAAACTCTTTTGGTCAGACACGAACCCACAAACGGTATTAAGTGGTTTTTTCTCCGGTAGGATAATTTATTTACAAAAGTAAGATGGACCCAGGGCTCATTCCTGGTTACGTTATTGATCTGCATAGGTTGATGTAAGTAGAAGATTCCTTTTAAAAAAATAAAATAAAATAAAATAGCCCTCTAAGGGAAACCAACAAAGAAAATACAGGTAGTTCCCTAACAGAACACGTCATCCGATGTCTGTAGACATAAATAGTAAGTTAATATCGACCGCCCGCTGATTCCTTTCTATGAACCACAAGCAATTATTCCGTCTCTACTGGATAAAGTAAGACGTGCAGGAACATCTCTTTTATATTTTCTCCTTATTAAAAAAAAAATAATAATAATATCTTTAAAATTTTATATTTAACATAGCGACAATCTCGACATTCAAGATCAGGGCCGGATTTGCACATAAGCTAAACAACCTGCAGCTTAGAGCCACGCAGGGCGTCGAGAGGGGAAGCTGATGATATTCCTCCTGGCTCGGAGCGAACTCCGAATCCCACAGTAATTCCTACCCTCTATAAATTAATGCTATTTTTACTAGCAGAAATATAAAATCTTTAAGACTGCTTTTTATTAATAAGCATTCTACGTATATCATTTCTTCAAAACAAAAATAGTAAAAGAGCGTTTAAGTTCTCGACGGTCCTGGGCCTCGCGTTACAAATCTACAGTTTAAGGCCACACAGTTTTACATATATATATTTGATAGAGAGAAAGGGTCCGTTATGTTATAGTTTCGGATCACGACAAGTCTAAGATCGTCCCTTCATTTTATTAATTTAATTAGAATCGATAATCAAAAACGTTAAACGTGTCCTTCATTGTTGTAACGTGGACTATATTTATTAGCATATTAATTATATTTGAGGCCGGAGTGTTTGATAACCTATATAACTAAACAAGTTCAGCCTTTAATATTAAAATAGTCTATTATTTTCGTGTAGTCATTCTTATAACGGTGTCAGAAATTTAGGTTGTTTGATTTGTGCGTCCATTACATCTGTTAGTAAATTATTATTTAAATAATATAAGACTAGGAAAATATCTTTGTATTGTTTCAAGTGTTTTCTTTTTTTGATTGAGATTATTCCTTAGATTCTAAAGGATTGCCGTGGAATAATGCAAAGCAACACATAGACAATCTGCCAAGGGAGAGAGGTGCAATGCCGGATTGCAAGCTAGGCACTTGCTTGCAATCCTGCTAAGCCCCGAAATTGGAAAAAATAAAACAATTTTATACAATTGTATATCATAATTTATAAATAATTCTACATTTATAATATGATGTCGTGAAATTACGTAGAAGACGTCCAATCATCTGCGACTAGAAGGTTGAGGTCTTAATCTGCCACCGGGGAGGTACCTCTCGAGAAAACTTTATATGGGAAATTCGCATCTATTTAGGTGTTAGATATGTGAAAAAAACCCGGAAAATTCCGTGCGACCAGCACTTGGTCAGGCGCGAAACCGCGACCACTCGGCTACTGATGGGCCATAAATTCCAAAAAATAGAAGAGAACCTTAAGCATAATTTTTATTTCTCTTTAAACTGTAAAGAACATTATCCCATTGACCTTCTTGGTAAATTAATTGTCAAATGTTTATGATCGATCGTATGTAAGAAGTTTCTTCAATAACAAAACAAAGATAAAAGAAAAAATTAATAAGCTTCAATTGTTTGATATACAAGTTCATTTTAATTCTTAATAGCTTAATGGATCATTATCGAAACAGTTAAAATATTTTGAAGCAGAAAGATCCAATCATTCCGTGTAATGATATCTCCCCATCGGCTCTATATCCTATTAGTTATTGTAATTTAATGGGGGGTAATTCGAGAAACAGGTTCTGTAACGATACTTAGAGAATAGGATATCTCTTCTAAAGAAGGAGATTCGCTAAAATAACTTCAATTATCAGCAAAATACTTTAAACTTTAGATAAAAAAAATAAAAAATAAATGATTTTATTGGTCGTATTTTTCGAGATTGGGGGATGGACAATATTGAAGTGCCTCACCCCACCATATATAGGCCTATATACCTTACTATAGTGCATTCACATACACATACAACATGATTAAATTATACGCTTGGTTATGTTTATCGGGTTTCGGGGTGGTGAGGTGGGCCACCCCCTAAAACATCATTAAAATGTATTGTCGTCAGACTTAGGTAAGTCAAAGAAAGCTGTTTTCTGTAGTCTTAATGTGGCATGATCCACCTATGAGGAGGGATGTGTGGATGTTAATGTTAATGTAATGCGATCCAAATCAAATAAACACAAAATATCATATTTAAAATAAGAAGAAATATTTTTTTAATAATCCAAATGTAAAGGAGATTTTATATTAAAAAGCAAAAAACACGTATGCGATGAGATGAGACCGGGTGCGACTGGTTGAAAGTTGATGCGACGCGACGCGATTCTACACGCACGAAAGATAAAAATGTTAATAGTTTCCGTTTTCTATATAAGATCATTTTTGAAAGTTAATACGATAATTTTTTTAATATTAAACTCACTTTTATTCGCTAGAGTATTTTTTTTATAAGTTATTTTCAATGGCAGACGAAATAACAGTTGAGAAACAAAGACTTTATTTTGTAAATCAGTGGAATCAATACCGAAACGTCTCGAAAATGTGCAAGTTCTTCTTAGCTTACACCAAAGAAAATAAGATTCTTATAGCATATACCATACTGAAAAAAAAGTGATAAAGTTATAAAATTATGCACCATATCTGAATGCCACGTGGAGTTTACCACGTTTACTTCACGTGTCTAACACCTAATAGGGCCAGTTTTCATAAAAAGTCCTTCCGGAAAGTCCTCCCTTGGTAAATTACCCATATGTTGTAGTAGCCTATTGGCTAAAACCGCAGAGCACTTGGTAGCGGGTTCGCACCCAACCAACGGGCTAGCCATGTAGCGTTTTCAAAGTTTTTTTTCGCCTGTCTAACATCTGAATAAAAGCCAATTTTTCGTAGAAAATCCTTCCGAAATGCATCCCCTCTTGGATGATCCCCATGTGCTGCGTTGCCCTCTTCCATTAATCTTATCCTATCCTAATGCTAGAGAAAAATATGCTAAATTAGAAGTTAACACAATTTTATAGAAGGAACAGCAGTTAATGTTATTTATTAATATAAATAATTTAAACAATTCTGTTTTTATAAAAAATTTACTTTAGATAATTGATATATAAATGTGACAAAAAATACATCGAATTGATTAACTTAAGTGCGAAGGTTTAGGATTATAGTAAAAATTGAATGATAGTTACATCATTATTGTGATGGAGTCCTCGATCCAGATGGTCGATCGAAAAGATTAATCTTCTCTGACAAATTCTGTAGTAACGGATTAATTTCTATGACGCAAGCATTACGTTTAAATATAATAAATGGATTTAGGGATTAATTCATGATTCTTTGAATCTAAACTAGTTTTAAAAAAATTGTAGATTTATTCTTTACTCTATTTGGAAATCTTGATGATGTAACACAGAATGTAGGCATTAGACACGAGAAAAAAATTCGGAAAACTCCACGTCGACGAGGTACGAACTCTCGACCGACTATCGGTGTTTAGTGGTTTTAACCACTCGAGCACTAGTGGGCACGCCGGACTTCAGACTCGTCGTGGCCCAAAGCTATAACATATAACAGGCTCTTTATAATGATAATGCGAGACACTAAACTGTTTAGCATATTCGGCCCTGATGTAACACAACACCAATAAAAATCATTTGTTGTATTCTATGTTTCATACAGTGCCTTTTAATTTCCTACATAAAAATGATTTTTAAAGTAACATTTTAGTTTTAAAAAATGCTTAATTATTATAGAAAAGGGTAAAAAATGAGGCTCACTTTTAAATTATTTAGTTTTTTTTAAACTGGCACAAAAAGTAAATATTGTTTGTAATTAAAAGATTTATACACATGATTTTATCTATTTAATTTAAACACATGCATAACTTTGAGATAAAATGGGAGGGAAGCTAAAATATTAGTCTTGACCTAAAATTTTTGTTACGTTTCGTATAATTTTCTTTCGAAATTGCAAGCGAATACAAGTATATTAATTGAATATTTTATCTTCATTTATAGAAACATAAAAAATAACATTTATTATTAAATCAAACAATTTTTCATTTGTGTACGGGTCATATTTTTTTCTGAAAGGGAAAAGTTATCGTTCCTCCATTAGCCAGCTTATTAATTTTATAATTGTTGAATTTAATGTATTACGTAAAAGTATTTTTTCACCTTCGAAGACATTCAAAGCATTTCCTTTGGAAAGAAGAAAAGAATTGCGACCTCCAACCTCTTCGAGAAAAATTCTATTGTGTTGCGTGTATCTATTTATTCACACGCGAACTGGAACGACGACTCCTAGAAAAGCGCTTCTCCTCCAGGAGATGCTTCTGACAGGTGACAATCGTACAAAAGTTCGAAAACATATTAAAAAAAAAGGAATTTTCTAGAGAAAAACGCACTTTTCTTACGAGAGTAACGGTGAGAAGTGATACATTCTAACAAGATCATTTACTTAACCGAGCATAAACCGTTGACCGGTTCGAATTACACAAAAAGCATTATCCTGGTATAAGTGACGTTTATTCAAAGCAACAGTTTGAAAAATAACGTATTAAAATATTAAATTACCGTCGGTGGACGCTATCTGTGTCATCCCATTAAAATAATATTCATTCATGACTACGAATGAATCGGTTAATTCATTCTAATGAAAGCTAATTTAATTTAAATTCTTATTTTTAATTCGTCATTTTCGTTTTGAATAATGGCGCCTCTGTATTACACGTTATTCCTTGTATAGTAGTTAACAGTGCGGAGTCGACGTGGCGCTGACGGATACCGAATAAAAAGTAGCTTGCGATGGTTTATTTCGAATCAATAATTAAAATCGCGTAATTTTATAATATCGAGCTTGAAAATTAACCGAGCGCAACTGTTCCGTTCAAACGATCTGCCATCTTAGCGTAATTAATTAATTGGAAGGATCTCGGCGAATTGGTCCAATGAGAAGAGTCGGACGTCTCACGTGACGAGACTAGAGGCTTGTGATCGGTTACTACGACGACGTCATAGGTCAGTCGAGTTGCTGGTTGCAGTCGAGGTTGTGCCGCCTTTCAACCGTCCATCTTTACCAGTTCCGTCCTCATGGCTAAACAAAGTTTTTAAGGTGACGACGATATCGTTATTTACTTAATTAAATTGCCGTTACGGTAATGTGATGGTGAGGGGGAAAATGATAGAATATTTAACAGATTCGGAGATGAATGTTTGTGCATTGATTGAGGTGAGGACGTGAAGACGAAATGATAATGACTTAAGAGTTTGAACTTTTTCGAGGCGTGTTCGGTGCTTAACCTGAAAGCAGTCGAGAGATGAAGGTAACGGTGACGTTCGGCAATGTTCGAGTCATTGTCCCTTGTGGGAATGGCGACATTAGTGTTAGAGATCTAATGGATTTGGCCATCACCAGGTATAAGAAGGCGACTGGAAAGGTGAGTCACTATTCTTTTTCTTATCTTTGGATGCCTGTTAAACCACACAAAGGAGCAATGAATTGCCATTTAAACAAACCATGTGCACGGACATGCCTTTCTTATCTGCATTTTATAAGGACGGTCAAGTTTACTTTAATACAGTATATTTTCTTTCTATCTGGGAAGAGTTCGTGTTACATCTAAATATTTATACTCTGTCACATTATACTCGGAGACTTTAATGGATATAAACAAACTTTTAGTAGCACTAAAATATTACCTGGATTTCTTCCAAGTTTACAACTTAAGAATAAAACTGGAAAATTGAGTGTTACCGAATGAAAGACGTGTTTTAGGCTTACATACACACATACTTACACATAATAGCTGGCCGTTTACAGGAATATTTTGATTCTTAGCATCGATAATCACCTTTACAGCACGAAACTGCGTTTGATTCATCACGAACGAAGTTCGTAGGTTAACTGTGGCCCGACCTTTCGGGGTTCGTCTGTCTTGTTGAACCCATTAAAAAGAAGATATCGGATTACTGTTTGGCATATCTGCTTGGCTGTTTAAGTATCCACTCCGGGACGTCACGATTTGATTTACTTTCTGACAATTTACATAGGCCTAATTCGAATCACGTGTTCGGATCTTCATGCGTTTCTATGTGTGTCAGACAATAACGCGTTACGGTCCACCTTGCATTGCCCCAATGCATGGCCGGAGTGACTAATAGTCTTATCATTTCCTGTCCAACGAAGAAAGACCAAAGAACGTGTTGTGTGAAATTTAAAAACAGCCGACAACAACTGGAAACAGTAAATTTATAACCGGCGATTGTATAAACGACAAAAGGATCCGTCGTAAATAAAAATGTTCAAGGAAACTTTCAAGTATTTGCGTTGTTTTTTTAATCACGTAATTTCGAATAATATCGTTCTCGTAGCTTGCATTAATCGGTTTTTTACGATTTTAATGAGAAAAGTGTTTACGTTAACGATCGCGATTGTAAATACGTTGCATTCTTTAAAAAAAAGTTTAAACATGCTCCAATGAGTTTGTGGCTCTGGCAATGCTGGGTCATGCCAAGGCTGAACTTCAAGTTTTAAAATAGTAAATAAGGAAAAAAACCTCATTTGAAGATTCCAGATTGCTTACATAAAAAAAATGACTATTAATAACACGTTTCGATTTATATACATTAAAGTATTAAAGTAAAAGTGATCGTGCAGTGAAACCCAACCGTTAGTTGGCCGAAGCCATTGTCCACCTGTCTGGCAGCTGTTACTGCTTCCTGTCGTTCGAGGGGAGACGTACATGCTACGATTGAATGGCTGCAGGCTCATACTGCTTGCTTGTTTACTGCGGAGCGAATATTATCCGCAGCACGACTTTTAGTTCTATTGATTATCGTAATGAGAACGACGTGCCTTGAGCGTAACTGTTACTATGGTAATCGTAACAAGTTAAAAATTTCTCTCGCCCTTTACTTATTGGAAAATATCCAACATATGGTCAAAAAATTATTCATGGTATCGCGCGTGTGCGACAGTTCGACAGATGTTAAAAATACTTATATAAAATACGGTCCCCGACTTTGTGTATCTTTATAGTCACATCTGCCACCGATTCCTCTATTGTGACGCAATTGTACGTCTTCTTTTGTATTCGTTTTTCGCTCGTGTAAGCATTACTCCACCTGCATTTAATGTAACTTTAGTCCGGTAACAGGTCGTAACAGATGCTTCATAAAGTTCGCTCTCTAGGGTAAAATTTAACCACTTTCGAATATTCGTTTCGTCTGTGTCCGGATAACAATTGCCGAAATTAGGAACTATATTTAGAAAACGTAATAATACCGAACCATACATTTTTCGAGAGCGGTTGAGTGGCTACCTGTCACAGTTACGGTGTATTCAGATGAATAAACACTAGACCAAAAGAAAAACTACTCTGAAAATTGACTTTCCTTCACGCGAAATCGAGTCAGTTTAGAAAAAAAGACATTAAATTAGTTCACGAATATCATTAAACCCGTACACAATGCTCCATATTAGGTTCTCACTTCGAACTGTAAGAACTACTGTTATAGTTTTTGTTCACAATTCTAAAAAAATGTATTTTAAGCATATACTATGCCAAAAAATTCGAATATATTACACATTTTGATGCTATTATAATGTAACGATTCGCGGGAAGTGACGGATGAGAATATATCCGGTTTGTGCCATTGAATTATGAGTCATCGCGTGAAATTCCTTTTCGATTATAATATTGTTACCTTCGGAGGACGTAAAAACAAAAAATAAAAATTTCAGATATTTAAATTCGTCATAAGAATTAACAGGAAGCATTCGAAAGAAGAAAATAATAACACGAATTGGATTTTTAAATACAGTACGAGCGCCATCTGTCGCCGTTCCCTCCAATCGCGGAAGGTATCGAAAGATTAAAAAAAAAAAAAAAAAACATATATATTCGTTAATTATCCGAATTTAAGAATAACATTACCGGAACTGTTTTTGTTCACTTGATTTCCATGTCAGCGAGCAAGCTTATTTTTTATTTTTTATTTTACAATATCAAAGAAATGAATATGTGAATGGGGGATTTATCGTACGGCACGCCTATCGATCACATTTCACTGGAGGCAAAAACTTCTTTTGTTTCTTAACACACTTAACATTTTATGTAGCGCTTCGGATTTAAACCAAGAGCTAGACTTAAGGCTTGTCGTGGTCCTGAGCTATAATGCCTAACAGGCTTTCCCCTCCACCAATTAGCGATACGCGCAAAAATGTCAGGCCCAAAGCTGCTGCTTGTTCGGCTTATTTGCAAACCAAATACGATTTTTATACAGGAAATACGTAAATAATGCCGATTTAAATACTCGTATTTATCGATTTTTCGCTTAGCACTTCGTATCTGATCTCCTTTTGGGTGGAGTTTATTTTGTGAGTAAAAGTCAATTTAACGAGATTGAATCCTAAATTTATAACTTCGCGTTGGATCTTTTCTTTTTTCTATTTAATTTTTTACATGTATAGAACTTATATAGTTGGTTACGTGCCTTTTGGCTATTTTTATCCCTTTTCAGTGTGTGTGGAGTCGTTCAGGATTTCTGGTTTCTTAAGACGTGCGTAGGAATGAGGTGGTGATAATATTCCGAAAATGTAAACCATAGTAGGAAATGTGGTAACATTTCTGGCTGAATATTTTATTTCATTAGTTTTTCGTAAAAATATTTACAAATTATAAAACTTTACGCCGTCAAAATTATATACTCCATTACATATAATACGTATCATACAGGTGTAGCAGAAAAGAACAATAGTTTTGTTATTATTGTTTTATTATTATTATTATTATTAACACAGGCGATAACGCTGATTAATCATTTATGAACTGCTCATACATTAAAACAGGATTTGGAACGTACCTGTATTAGGAAATTCCCATTTCTATTGCACTAAAGGGGTTTTTCTTCGAGAATCGGTAACCATGCGCATCAACTTTTTTTTTTAACTCCCGTCTTACATTATGTGAATGGGAACGTTCAAAGCGAATTCTAGCATCTCTGGTTTATTTTACCTCCATTAAATTTTACAATAATATTTATCTAATTTTTTCCCTCCCTCGAATGATTGCCGTAACCTTCCAAATCTATTATTGCCTGCTTATTACATAAATTATAAATCGCCCAGGGTGTTGTGTAAAAAGCTTACTGCGATTGACTGTCGACAGGTGAGTCACGTGATTTCCTTTCATAGTACCTGTTGGACCTGTTAAGGTACGGTGGTTGACGGTACATTTAGTAGCTGACCTCGATCGTTTGCGCGTCGATATTTTTAAGATTTTGACGGATGTCGGATACTCTTGCTTGGCTGTTAGGACGTGCACAGAAATACGACATACGTAGAGCTACCAGAAAACACGGAAATCAGGTACGATTCTTGCATTGTTTGTTGCAGCGTGCG
This sequence comes from Centruroides sculpturatus, assembly GCF_000671375.1. Lineage (NCBI taxonomy): Eukaryota > Metazoa > Arthropoda > Arachnida > Scorpiones > Buthidae > Centruroides > Centruroides sculpturatus. The sequence continues at coordinate 26,105 of NW_019385446.1, read as the reverse complement.
CGATATTATTGAAGGAAGTAATTCAACTTATTTTTATAGAATATTTTTTAAAAAAGAAAATGTTTTTTCGTCTTGATCGAATGTGGAATATCCGTTATTTCATGGTCTAGCAATATAATTTATTAACTATATCATATATCCCGCTTATCGGTATTGCTATCTTGTTGTATAGAGTTCGTACGTAGATATAGGTTATTTCACTATTTCTGTTACATATCGTATTTCTGACCATTTTTTAGTATAGGAATAACCTGTCAAAGAAGAACTTAAGAGAAATAGAGCAAATGAATTTTTCTTTTTCACAATTAAAACGCTATGCATTGTAAACATCTTCCGAACACACCCACAATCAACACTAGTCTATGTATTACTTCCGCCATTAAAAAAAATGGAAACACCGATAACATTCTGCTCTGTACATAATTGTTTATTTATATAAATGATAATTATCAGTTCGATTTTAATTTGAGTTGATTGCATAAAGATAGAAGTACGGTTATTGAAAAACTGCGTTTGCAACTTTTCCTCCTCTTCTATTTATAGGCATAATCTAAAATATCTGGAGGTGTTTTTTCTTTTAATATATCAATGGAAGAAATATTAGAGGGTTCGCATTGATGTTAACAATGGGTTAGCAAAAAAATTAATGGTGAATGATTACGTGACATTGTCCACTATTATGATTGGGTAGGGTATTGCACTGTCGCGTGCTAGGGAAATCTAGTTACGAAACTTGGATAATGAGTTACTTATTAGGCTTTTTGAATGTACCTTGCTGAGAATAGCATTCGTATTTACTGCTTATTAATTTTCTCGACACCGCATGAAAATATGTAGAGTAATTTTCAGTTCAGAAATCACTACATGATGTTGATATGCTTCTAGTTATTTTCAATTTGTTACCAGCGAATTCTTATGGTAATGATTTGCAAAAACAAGTTGCTGGTTAATGGCATGACAAACAATTATTATGCATTGTTAAATTTTTTCAGCAGTTATGATAGAAATAGAATTTGTTAATTAATACATGAAAAAACTATATATGCATGGTCTAATATATTATAAAGTGTAATAACTGCTTTAACAAAAATTTGTTTTAATATTTGTGGACTTTTAAAGAATAATAATTTGTTTATAAAAGAAATTGTTTTCAATGCTAGTATATGTACTCTTTTGATAGATTGCAAAAAGTACAACCAACTTTCTAATGCATAATTATTATCATTCTTGTAATTTGAAACTGTACAGTACATTTAAATTATTGGCTCTGTACACTTTTATGGTTAGAATAAATCCAAAGAATTTGCATAAAAGTAAATTGTGTGTTAATAATATGAATTTAAAGTTAAGGAATGCATTTTAAAATAAAAAGATGAATAAGCAGGATTTTCAAAATTAGATCCAGTTCTGTACAAAATTAATGGAAACAAGGCAAAAAACAAAAATACAATGTTTATTTTCTACAAATTCATATATTTTGCCTTGTTTCCATGAATTTGCACAGTATGGTAGAGACTTAAATTTACACTGGTTTTTTTCATTACAAAACATGCTTACATTCAAAAGATAAGCAGATATTTTCAATGCTTTTCAGATATTATTCACAACAACTGACTATAAAATTTTTATATAATTGTTTTATAAAAATTTTTCTAATTTAAAAAAAATAATTGTGATTTTTAGATATTTATTTATTTAAAATTGGTTTTTTTTAATGCAATTAGAGCATTTTTTCAATTAGTTTTAGATTTTTTTATGCCTTATTAGCATATTTCAAATATGGTAATGTATTTACATTTTTAATACTTAAATTAATTTTGTTATTAAGATTTAAAATAATAATTCTTTGGCAAATGCTGAAAAAATTAATCTGGGATATAGAGTCAAAATATGCATCAGTTTCTTTTGATTTGAATGTGTGTGTATATTGATTTTTATTAAAATGTTTGTTTGATTTATTTTGAAATTTATCATATATTTATGTTCATATTCACATCAAGGATCAAGGTTGTAGGTTAACCAGTAAGTGTTCACATACTAAAAATAAAGTGACTAGTAATTGATTAACTTGTAACTCTAAAGCTAGCTTCACACTGTCATACAAACCACTACAAATGGTCACTTACAAAAAGAGATACTTTCAACTCCTAACAAATTGAATGAACTGGCAGTTCATATGGCAATGATTCTTGCTTGTGAATATGGTCATTACTCAATTACTTTCACTTTTGTTGTTAAATAGAAATGTGTTCTTATGTCTTTTGTAGAATCAAATAAACATAAAATATATTACAATAAGCATATTTAGAAATTAAAAATTTATATCTCAAAGAAAACTTTAAATTTTTTGAATTAAATTATTAATTTAATAAATATATGAAATAGTTTCATTATATAATTTTTCTAGCCATCTGATAGCTGGGTTACTATTCATAATCTAAAAATATCTAAAGATGAAGGAATATTATATCCGGATGATCGCTTAACTGATGTCGCAGATGATAGGGAACAGGTATTTTTAAAATTACATATATTTTTTGTGGCTTTAAGAAACATTGCTAAACACAGCATATTTTTACAGATTATTGCAATCTTTGAGGAGCAGTGTTCTTATTTATCAGTTCACAATGGTGGAGATGGTACCAGTGCCAGTTCCATAGGTACAAATAGTCCAGATATATTTCGAAATGGTAAAGAAAATCATTCTTCTCAATGCAGTTATAATGATGTAGAAATAACTGATAGCTGTGTTCCTAATGGTGAGTTTGTAGATTATACTTGATATGTCAACTCTAGTGAAATATTTGATTAGTTTTTGATATTTAGAGATTAAAAAATAATCAATTATATCAAAGTTTTAAAACTCTTTTAACAAATGGTCTTAATTATGTTGAGTGAATGAATTCCTGAATGAATTATTTAAGTTAATCTTTATTAATAAAGTGATTTTTATTGTAAAAATTAGTAAATGTGATTTTTAATTTTAATGTATACCAATATAATTAACTATATTTGAATCTTTGTTACATTCTGAAGTTTTTTTTGGCATTTTTAAACTTAGCCTTAATTATATTTCTTAAAAATATAAAGAATTTTGTATCAAATAAATGGCTTATTTGTATTTATCATAAAATGAATTCTATTAAGAATTCATTTTATGATAAATGAATTCTTAAATATTCATTTAAGAATATTTAAGAATTCATTTTTTCATTTAATGCCAGTTCATAAAATGAATTCTATTAAGAATTCATTTTATGAACTGGCAGTCCTCAGTTCAATATTAAGAATTCAAATTTCAAATATATGATCTCATTATTACTTAAATTTTACAATAAAACTCTTAATTTTTTAAAACTACTATATTTATCTATTTGCTGATTATTTTTGGTGGGATGACACTTTTTATAGACAGTCAGATACTCCAGTGAAGCTCCCATCTCAAATGACTTTGCAGAACTTAGTCAATTGATAGAACATTTTGTAATTGATAAATACAGAGAACATGCAAAACTATTAGTCAGATAAACAAATGAACTATTTATTATGTAAAATAATTACATTTATATTAAGCCTTTCTTGGATGAAATTAATAATAATTTAATAGGCATCAGATTACATCTTTAAGTACATCAGTTCTTAATTATTTAGATGTTACTACATTCAAAAATACTGATAGATATTATATCAAGGTTTAGCACAAGCTGCGTTTGCTTTTATATATATGCACTCAAGGCTATCCAGAGGAAGGAGCTGGGATTATTTCCTGGGCCCAGAAGAAACTTAGGGGCTTATAGTAGTTTCTACCCATATAAAATTAATGTTATTTTTACTTACAAAAAATAAAATTTTTAAAATCCCTGGAACTCAATATCATATCATGTCTCATAAGCCTGCAACTTTTTGAACTTTAATAAAATGAGCTATTATTCATTTTTGTCTTATTTTAGAGATTATTTAATTTCTTTTTAACTACTACTGTCTAGTAAAATATAATTTAATATTAGGAAAGTTGTCCTGAATTATATTTTACTGGATTTATCACTAGTGGAATGTTATTCCACTACTGATAAATATTTATTGCTGTTTTAAAACTTTTCCTCAAATAGAGACAAAATTGGCTTGTCTATCAATGATTTCCTTCTATCATGCAAATTTTATGTTCACACAAGAATAAGATCAAGGACACCTGATAAAGCTGGTGTTTCAAATACTGTACTAAAAATATTCTATATTTAGTATGTTAAATGTTAATATTTCTGGATTATGAACACTATTGTAAATACTATTCTTTATATAGGAATGAAAAAGTCTATAGGCTGATGATTGCTTTAGAAAAGATGAAGATAAATTTATCACTAAAAATTTTCAGTTACCTTAAACAAGCAGTACTGGTATCATTCTAACATTTTTGTTCTAAAATTCTTCAGAAAACATTGTTTTTTAAAACTATTGTTCTTACTTTGCTTTACACTTGACATTTATGCTGAAGATGACATGAAATAAGACAGAAATTTCAAAATAAATTATTTTTGGTGTCCTAAAGTAAGCAGTTTTTTTTTCTACTATGATGCTAGGTTTTATGTATTTTCAGAATTTTTTTTTATTACATTATCTAGATATATACATTTATATATGTACTAGCAGATAAGCCTGGCGTTGTTCGGGCAAAAAGTAACGATAGTGAAGATTAAGAAATTACATTATAACCAATCTTACCCGTTTTCACAGAATGTAAGAATTAGGGTCCCCTGTTTCCAGACTAATTAGAAAATTTTTAGATGGGTCTAAAAATATGTTCAATTTCCCGCGAAAAACCACATGTGTGCCTGTAAATCTTGCACATCACTTTCTGTTAACACTTCCATTCTTAACGCTTTCATTGTTAACACTTTCCCATGGGGAAGTGTTAACAATGAAAGCGTTAAGAATGGGGGGAATTTAAAGTAAAATTATTTACATGGGGGGAATTTTAAAAAATCCCTTCTTAGTATAAATTCTCATGACATACCCTGTGTACCAAATTTCAACCTTCAACTCCTAACCATTTGGGCTCTGTGCTTTATTATTAGGTTAATAATAATAATAATATCTCGATTATATATATATA
>NW_019385446.1:9560-20160 GCF_000671375.1 Centruroides sculpturatus | reverse complement strand
ATATTTATTTATATTAAATGATTTTACATTGTTAGCTGAAATAATAAAAAGAATTATTTTTCAAAATTTCTAAATACAGTAGAGCGTTGTTTATCCGAATCAATTGGGGACTTGGGTTGTTCGGATAACTTATTTTTCGGATAATCAATTATGTACGAAAAAATATATTAACCTATTCCGTGTTGAAATTTTTCTCCATTGCATGTCACTTCACATTCAATTTTTGTTCATGTTTTGCCTAAAGTAAACTTTTTAATATAATAATCGTGGCTATTGTATTGTTAAAAATTATTTATTTTTTACAAACAAAATAAATATATTGAAAAATATAAAAACCAAAAAATATACACTTTAGAAGTTGATCTAGTATCAAAAACGTTCGATTCAGCACGACACAGTCCTCAGAAAAACACCACACAAAAATGCCAGGGCTGCCAGCTAAAACGCATACACCAACAAAAAAAACATTGTTGTAGCCCAAGATATAGCCAAAGATTGCAGCAGCACAGCACTAGCAAAAATTTAAATTTGCCGACTGAAATGCTATCAGTTAACCAACGTTTCAGATAACTGGCTTTCAGATAAACGACGCTCTACTGTGTAAAGAAAATCTTTATTTTGGAACTATTTTGAATGACATTGAATAATTGACTCATTAGTAACTTGCTTGAGAAAGCTAAGTTAACATATTAAAGTAACATACCATATAGTTACTTATGTTATAAAAAATTTCTGCAGTTACGATGAAATAATGTTAACATCATGTAATCTATTATGCAGTTATGTAATAGATTACCACATGAAAGTCTTTACACACAAACTATTATGCAATAAGTATAGAAAGTTTTTTTACAAATAATTCATTTTAGTTTAGTAAGGCACTCTTATTGTACTCAATTAAAAATAGAACTTTAAAAATATAAGTAATGTATATAACAAAATGAACAGAAAACTACTAAGCAGACAATGTTAACAATAGAGAGAAATTTCATAGCATTGTGAGAAGAGGGAAATTTATTTATTTCAAAATACCTGAGTTATTTTTTAACTAAACCAGTTTGTTAAAACAAGATCAGATAATCAGCCTACTCTTTAGTTAAAAGGATTTTAAGGTTTTTTGATATAATGGCTTAGGATTCTTAAAAATTAATATTGAGTTGTGAAGTTAAAAATATAAATAATTATCTATTATGTAAAAAGTTTTAATAAATTATATAAACTGATTAGTATAATTCTATACATACATTTACACAGATTTTAAAAAAAACTACATAAATATTTTATTTTATATTGAATTTATGGTGATATATTGGTACAACTTTCTATAAAGAAACTGATTTTATTTAAAATTATATTTCTTGAAAATTTCATCTGAAGAAATTATCACATAAAAATTCTTACAATAAAAATTGGGCTGTATTGTATTCTTTTATATATATTTTTTATGAAAAAAGAAAATGTAATTGTGTGTGCAATTTTAAAAATATGCAGATAAACAGGAAAATATTTATCAGTTTTTAAGATATCAACAAAAATATTGCAAATTGTAGTGTATAAGGTGACTGAAATATCTACTGTATCCATATTTCATAGTAATCTATTGTATGTTTTGAGTCTGACTTGTAAGATGGATGAGCATGAACCAGAACTTTGAGCTAAAAATCTTGGGATCTTATTTCTAAATCTCTAAACTTATACATTTCTATTATTAAAGATTAAAGTATACAAGAATTTTTGTTTTTTTTTATCAATTTTTATTTATAGTCACTTTATTAATTTTAAATAAACATTTTACAGTACTTTTTATTGTATTATGGTTTTTTAAAAATTGACAAATTTATAGAAATATATAATTTTATTTATTTAAATTTGTGAAATTTAAAAAAAAAATTCAGTGACTCGAATCTCTGACAAATATTTCAATAAGTTTTTGGATATTTTATAAACACAGGAAATACAATTTCCTTTAATAATGTCATCATAAAAATATAATAATTGAATGTTTGAATTTTTATGTGGTGTTAAAACTGTACTTAGAGTGTTTTATATATATAGAGATATTTATATTCAAAATAAACTTTTTATATTATTTTATTACCTGAGATTAATATTTTTTAATATATAGTAGTATATGATTATATCATGATTAGAAGAGTTTTTTACGGTAAACACGGTATTTAAATACACTTAGGGATTTATGAGATTAAGTCTATTCACTCAGGGAGTTAATAAAATTCTGCTTTATTAAGCATTTATATTTTACAATTTACAATGAATTTAACATTTTATAGATAATATAGGTAATTTTTTAGGACATTTATTTTTTACCACTGATATATAAATGTAACAACAATAAAAATCTAAAATGGAATTTATGGGAATTATGTCCAACTGCTTAAAAATTAATTGTGTTTTAATTAATTAATTAATATGTATTTTTAATTATTATTTGGAATTTGTTAGAATTAAGATGGTGGTTATATTTGCCAGGTAACGGAAGAAAGCATCTATCATAAGGCACTAAAACTTAAATGTTACTTTTTAAAATATGAATTTTTAACAAATCAGAATATTTTTAGTTTTACAATTACATGAATGAGTTGTTTTATAACACATTTTAAACTTTCTGTACTTGTGTTGAACAACATTTCTAGAGATGTTTAAAATTGGAATGTAAAACTTCTACAAATAGACTAATGTTATTTGCAGAATAAAACAAAAATATTAGTATAGATGACATTTAAAGTTTACTGAACTTCTAAGATATTTCAGCATGGATTTCATAACTTTCACTTAATTGATAACATTTGATGAACTAATAGATTTTATTTTTAGAAATTGTTAATTTCAAAACACTTATCATTTCAATTAGCTTTAATAAAAATGTGATATGATATCATAATTACTGTTAATCATAATTATAATTAGAAATATATTTTGGATCTAAAAAACTTTTTGTTGAAATTACTTTCATACACAAAATTGAATAATTTTTGTTTAAAGATTTAATTATCATCAAATCATTTTATTATTTTTAGAATTGTTACATTATTAATATTAATCCAGTTTTTCTGTTACCAGTACTGAAATATTGTGACAAACAATAGTATATTTTAAATTTTGAAACATGTTTTTAGATTTTCGTAAAACTTAAGATTTCAACTTGATATAATGACAGTTATCATTTAATGCTTTCTGAAGTTTCAATAATTATGTTTCTGAATATAAAAATTTACAAAAAAAAAGAATGTAGTTGTGTAGTAATTTTTTTGAGAAATAAATTTTTTTTAGTTTATTATCTCTGATAAGCTAAGAGCAGATTTTGTAAATATTGCTTTTAGAAATTAAAAATATTTTTGGAATTAAATATTTCATTTAGTTGTGTTTATAATTTAATAAATATTTTAAATTCTTCCAGTCTTATTGTACATTTTAAATCACATTTTGTATTTATTAATAATAATGTATTTGTGGAATGTATCCTACATGGCTTATATAATGGTACCTAACACTATGCTGGACCAAGGTCAAGGCATAGCTACAGACAAAAAAAATTGTTGTTTAGTTTGTGTTGTCTGTTTATCTGTGTTTATGAATTTCTTGACTATGTTACATGTGTTTAGTTTGGCAGTTTTTTGTAGTATAATTTATGTCCTGTTCTAAAGACCTAATGTTTTTAGCCTTATATGGTATGAACTTGTGTAAGAAAGGATAATTGGCATAAGTACTTTATTAATTCTTCAAAGGCACTTTAGTTCTGAGTAGTTGCTAGTTTTTTCAGTTGTATGTATTTTATATGTATGTATATGATTTTGTTTTGTCAGTGAATGTTAAGTTCAGTTTGTTGTGATGGACTGTTTTGTCTGCAATTATAATTATGATTGTGTTTGTCTAGAACTGTGTTGTATGTGTTTGTGCAAGCTTTAGTTGTATTACATTTGCTATCTATTGATAGGTCAATGTAAATAGTCTGTTTTTGCTAAAAGCTTGCACCCTGATGTGATATGTTGTTTAGTTTTGTGCATGATATGGTATTTCCTACAAATGTCTTTTATAAGTGTTGTCTTTTTAAAAATGTACTTCCTTTAGTTTCTTGTATTTATGGTGATCATGAATACTTTTGTCTCTCCAAAGAGTTATCTATGCAACATCCAGCAGTTTTATGCAGTTCTGTCAATGGGATCCTGGCTGAGATTGTTAAGGTGTCTGCTGTGGCATTCCTCTTGAACCCAAAACTATCTGATGATGTGTCTCTCTTGTGTACCATGTTAGACTCAGATCAATGTTGTGTGGGTTTAATGGTATACTGTTTTTGTCTGCAAGTGTTACTGCTTTGTGTAACTGTGGTGTTTCTTGTTTTTGTAGAAAAATTCTTAGTATCTGTATTTGTTCATATTAAAGTTATACCATATCTGTGAAGTTTTGTCTTCCTCTTCAAGAAAGAGTCAGCCTTTTTATAGAGGAATTAGGGCGGTGTTTGTTGTTTTGTTAATTCTGTTCATGTATTCCATTGGATGTTCTAGTTCTGTTTATGTCCAATAAATAATTAGACTTGTCCAGTTGACATATTGAGACAGTCTTGCTTTCCCTGTGTATTTTGCTTTCAGCTGTATTATTAGTATTCAGTTTAATCTGCTGTTGTATTCTTTTATTGGCTTGATTGGTTCTGCATATTGATTGATTCACTAATTGATTTGTGTATGTTTTGTGAGTTTGGTTTGTGAGGTGGAATCCTGAATATTTGTAGACTTCTTCCTTATTAATATTGTGATTATACTATTCACATTGATATCACCAAACAGCAAATATATTGCATTAAAATCTTGTGCACAAACATACAAATTATTATACATACTACAAATACATTTTTCTAAAATGTGCAAAATATATTATGACCAAGTCATAATTACAACAAACCAGTCATCACATTCACTGACAAACAAAACATAATAACATACGTCATAAATATAACTATACCAAACACCCAGAACATACTAATTTTTTAGTGTATATATTTTTTATTTACTCAGATCTTGTCCATGAAATAAAGCAATGTGGAGAATGAATAAATACTTATGCCAGTAGTCCTTCCTTGCACATGTGTCATACTTTGTGTCATGTGTCATTTTGTGCACATACTTTACACAAAAGTCTTGAAACATTAGAGCTTTACAACAGCATATACATTAAATTTCAGAAAGATGCCATACTAAACACATGTCACATAGCCCTGACAAAAAACGGAAACATTGCTGTAGCCATGGAGCTCAGACCCTAATAAGGGGCCCTAGAGTCCATTTTTTAAGTAAATTTCTCTGTTTCTTTGTAAGGACATTTCACTATGGGTGTGTAGAGGAGGCAACATGGAAAAATCTGCCTCAAAGATTGGCATCTGCCAATCTTTTTATTTGAGGCAGATTGGATCTGGTTGGGGCAAGGCAGATGTAAAAAATGTGGTTAGAGAGCGGTTAATAAGCCCAGAATTTTTCCATGGTTTATGTTGTCTCTCCACAGGGTTGCACATAGTTAAGAAATTCTTAAATCCAGATACATACATGAACACCACAAATAAAACAACAATTGTTTTCTGTAGCTACACCTTGATCTTGATCCAACATAACATTGGGGTGCCAGTATATAAGCCATGTAGGATATACTTTATCAACATATTATTATTTATTAAATATACAGTTTTATTCCTGATCATTGCTTGGAACAATAATACAAATATTAAAGTTGTTTGAAATTAATTTTTACTTAAGTTCTCAAATAAATAAGCAATTTTTAGTACATAATTTTTAACAAAATTTAAAATAAAAAAATTATTGGAATGAAAAGAGGAGAATTTTTAATAAACATTTATCAAATTAATTGCAGTTTTATAAATTATTATTTTTCAAAATTTTTAAATAAAATATTTAGAAATATACAAAAACTTTTAAGAAAATTCTTGAGGAGACAATACACACATGATGTGTCTTTTCACTTAATCCTTTCAAATGTACTTGAGGAAATAACAATTCTACAGCAGAGTTGACCTTTTATTTGAGGCTATTCATCCACTTCTAAATGTAAAAAAGTTAAAAATATTTATGAAACTCTAAATCAAATAGAATAAAAATATTTTAAAAACAATTTAGTAATAGTAGAATAATATATTTTCTAATAATTGAGTATACCTTTGGTATCTAAATTTCCAAATATTCAAAAGTATTTGATTTTAAGCGGAGGGAGACCCTTTTTGAGTCTAAGTACTTATAAAAAAATGATATCAAATTTGAGTTACTTTTTTAGCTTAAATTAAGTAATTGTTTTTCAATTAGCATTAAAATTTTAAATAATTTCCTAAAATCCATAANTGTATTTTTGCAATATTTTTTTATTAAATGATTTAAAATGGTGTTAAAAAATAATGAAGATATCTGTTTCTTGATTGTTGATGGATGTTTTAATTTATAACTACAGTAGAGCATTGATTATTCGAATCAGTTGGGGACTGGGGTTGTTCGGAAAATGTTTAAATAATTTATTTATATAAATAATGAATGAGAAAATGAGAATTTCATATTTTGAATATAAAATCTTCATTGAATTGAAAGAGAAATGAATAATGAAAAAAAAAGAGTTTTTGTATTCATACTTTATAGAATAATGCATAAGTATTTGATATTAAAGTATTTTGATTAAAATATTTTCCTAAAATGACAACAAATATATAATTTATATCCTTGTTATGTTTTGTCATTTAAATATTCATTAATAACAATAAATTTGATGATAGTATTTGTTTAAACTGTTTTATATTTTATCATATTTTAAATATGCATTTTAGGTCTGGTTCCTCTACATGTTCGTAGAGGAAGTGAACCCACTCTTACTTATCCAGCTAATAACTGCAGTGATGTAAACAAAAGGTGGTCTACCGCTGTGATTGTAAATAATGGTCATTCAAAACATTCCAGAAATTCTCAGGTAAAAATGCATATAACAACAATTAATAATAATAATTAACTTTATATTTTTTTTGTCTATGCTATTAAATTTTATATATTTTCGTTATGTTGTGAAAATTATTTTATTATTTTGATACTGCTGTGCAGCTTGATCAATTTATTGTAACAGTTATAAATAACAAACACTTTAGAAACTTAAATCATTTGACATGAAGTTCATGCATATTTGTAAACTTAAGCCTGGAGAAATTGAATTTTATTCAAGATTATATCTAAAGACTTTAAAATGTTGTCATGATACTAATTTAAAAAAACCATGCTTTTTTATTAAATATGAGAGTTAGTTGATTAATAAAATCTTTTACTGTAGTGTTCAGTGAAGTGCAGAGATAAACATGTGATCACCATCATTTAATAGTCACAAGTATCTAATCTGTGTGAGTTTACACTCTTAGTTAATGTATTGCATCATTTTATAACAGTCAAGTTTAAACATGAACTTGCCTTTCTCATTCCATGCAAAGTAGCAATTATTGATTGAAGATTTAACATTGGAAGGTTGCAGGCTTATCAAACTCACAATTCTACATACCTAGTGCTGTTCATGACAATGTATATATAGTATGAAGGATGTTTTGGAAGTAAGTAGTTTCATCATGCAGAAAGATGCGATAGAGGTGAGAAAACTGTTTTTGGTGAAAGTAAACTAGGATAACTAATTTGAGCAACATCAGGAAACTCAAGCTCAAACTGATGCATTGATTTGAAGAAATGGAGGAGTAAGCAAGGAGAAATTGCTCTTTAATATACAGATAACTGAAGATATTTATGTTAATATTCTATTTTAAAATAAAATATAAAAAGGCCATTGCTGAATATTACAAAGACAATTTTAGATATTAATTTTAACGTCAAATATAAAACATGTGCAGTCTATTAATAATAATGTGACAAGACTGATAACAGCATTTTAATAATAAAGCCAACCACTGCTGTATGCCATTGGGCTATATAATTGCTATATTACTAATAAATTACCAAACAATATAGCCCAATGGCATATGGCAATGGTTGGCTTTATTATTATAATGTATCAATTTTGTTGATAACAGCAATTTTTATTTTATTGAAATAATTTATGAATCAATGTTTATAATTTGTGAACAAAATAATTTTTTGAATTTAAATTTCAATTCAAATATTTTTTACAATTTTATGCTTTATGATTTAATTCAAATAAATTTTTAATCTGTTCTTGTATATTTTTGTGAACTGTTCTGTAAAAATTTTGTTGTTTATTTTGTAAGTTTTTCTTTATTTTAATTAGGAAGATAGTTCCGATGATTCAGACATTCCAGGTGATAGAGAAGGGGGACTTGGTGAAGAAGTAGTGTCTCATACAAGATTTTCAAGAAGTCCTGGAAGATTATCTGTTGTACGAAATGATTTAGAACTCTATGAATGGCAGGATAAATATGGAAAACAAGTATGTTGTCTTATAATTCTAAAGATTCATAGAAAAACTTATTTTAAAAATTACTAAATTGCAAAACAAAATTATTAGATTGTCTTACAGTTCAATTTGTTTCATTTATCATTTGTGCAATACAGGAAATCAAGTGAAAGGTATATATATTTTAATTAAAAGTGAATAATATGAAGAAAATTCTAGAGCATCTTTTCTCATTTTATGACTCCACTTTGTATGTTTGAAGATATTCAGTTAATCACTCATTATTACTAGAATATTCTACAGAAAAGTTTTTCAATTAAAAAAGATAAGAAAAATAAAGCACTTAATTGCTCAAACTTTTCATCATCATCATCTTTATATATATATATAAAACAACCCCATGGATGATATTTATATAAAAATATCATCCATATTTATCCATATTCTTAAGTAATTCTCATAAATTATTTTAATAGCCTGTTTATTTGCATTTATTAATGCAATATTTTTTTATTAAATGATTTAAAATGGTGTTAAAAAATAATGAAGATATCTGTTTCTTGATTGTTGATGGATGTTTTAATTTATAACTACAGTAGAGCATTGATTATTCGAATCAGTTGGGGACTGGGGTTGTTCGGAAAATCAATTTTTAGGATAACCGATTATGTGTGAAAAAATATATTAACCTATCCCATGTTGAAATTCGTTAAAATCCTGGCATGTCCTTAAGTACCCTCTCACGGTTGCACCAGTGCTGACAACTAAAACATGCACACCAACAAAAATAATATTGGAGTAACCCAAGATATAGCCAAAGATTGCAGTGCCACAGCACTAGCAGAAATTTAAATTTGCCTACTGGAAAGCTTTCAGTTAATTGATGTTTCAGTTGATCAACATTCGGATAATTGATGCTCAACTGTATTTATATATTTTAATAAAATATTTATTTTTAATTTATTATTTTTTTTATTTTATTAATGTAATGTATGTATAATAAAGAAAACTATTTATATGCTGTGCAAAATAAAGATTATAAGAAAATATCAATAGCTATTTAAGGATACCCAATTAAAATATTAAAAATTTTGATATAAAGTTTCAGATTTGGATCTTTGGTAAACTAAATATATTAAATGTTCCTAGATTTTTACTGAGTTTAAGCTAATAAGTAATTTAAGGATTGGAAGAATTAAATTTGAAAATATATAAAGGTAATAGTGGACAAAATCAACTAAGATCAATGTATGTTCTACTACAGATATACCTCGAGTTATGTCGTTCTCGATTATACGTCGTTTGTCAAAAAAATATATGGAAAAATAAAAATCAAGTTTAACTCATTTTATTTGACTTTACATCTGTCTGCCACAAATATTGAAATTGTAATATCACTAGAAAAGTGTTAAACGCACATAAAATCATATTAAAATACAGTAGAACCTCGATTATCCGGACTAATTGGGGATGAAGGTAGTCCGGATAAGGAAAAATCCGGATAATCAAAACAAATACAGTAGAACCTCCATTATCCGGACCTCCATTATCTGGATTTTCGATTATCCGGATTGTTCAAAATAAACAAAAATTTTATGAATTTGCTGATTTGCACTTGGCGAATTACGACACTGTTTATGTACTTGATGGAATGCATAACATTTTTTGTTTCAACAACGTCTCACTCAGCACAGTGGTCGTAAACTCATAAATATATTTTACGCGGTAATAAAAATATAACTTGACATACGTATTTATAAATAATTTATATTCAAATTACATAATTTCTATTACCAAGGGTGGCATAAGGCATGGACGACATGGGCCACCGCCTATGCCTCGCAGTCCGAAGGGCCTCGCGCCTCGAAGGTTTATGCATTAATTAAAAGCCGTGAACGCGACGAAAAAATTTTACTTGTCATAAAACGATAGTTTGTCAAATTTTTTCATAAAAATGTAGTTTTAACTGCTTTTTATTTTATAAAATCCGTCTTCTTGCACCACCAGAGGGCCTTTTAAACAATAGGTAGTCTGTTAGCATTGGTCAGTAGTAGTCCAAATTCAACACGAACGTTTGTTTCTTGAAAATTTGATCACGATTTAAATACAATATTTACTTTTAATATTACCGATATGTCATCGAAAAGAAAACGTGTTGTATTATCATTAAAAGACAAATTAAAGTATTTGTTTC
>NW_019385446.1:0-8848 GCF_000671375.1 Centruroides sculpturatus | reverse complement strand
CGGCGTTTTTTAACATTAAAACAATGGTTACCATTTCTGACCATAACTACCATGTTCTTTAGCACAATATATAACTGGTTCAGGCCTCCTGGTGGTGATTTTGGGTAATCATAAAGTTCATTTGCATAACAGCATACATGATAACATGAGCAACCCAGGATATTTTCAATTAAAAATTGAATTTTGACTATTTACAAAAAATTTTTTAATTTTTCGAGTCTATCTTTCATCCTTTTAACACACCACAGAAGTAACAGTATATTGGCTTGGATGAACTTCCACAGAACACGTGATAAATTATAACGAAACACACACAAAGTTAAAAACGATCGAAACGCCGACCTTTTATTTGAGGATTCGGCGTTTTTTAACATTAAAACAATGGTTACAATTTCTGACCATAACTACCATGTTCTTTAGCACAATATATAACTGGTTCAGGCCCTCTGGTGGTGATTTTGTTAGTTTTTAACTTTGTGTGTGTTTTGTTATAATTTATCACGTGTTCTGTGAAAGTTTATCCAAGCCAATATACTGTTACTTCTGTGGTGTGTTAAAAGGATGAAAGATAGACTCGAAAAATTAAAAATTTTTTTGTAAATAGTCAAAATTCAATTTTTAATTGAAAATATCCTGGGTTGCTCATGTTATCATGTATGCTGTTAAGTAAATGTTAATATAATCGTCATAAATCATAGAGAACGAAATATGAGAACATCTGTGACTCGGTGTTGTCATCTTATTTAGTATAGTTCTCAGTATTGGCATTTTCCACGGTAGTTCCAATATCTACTGTTTGGCATTGTTGTCAGCACCATGTGTTATTGGTAAATTTAACATAAATTAGTTTACTTTTTACTATTGCAAAATAATTTTAATAACTGTATTTGTTATTTAACCTTACAAAATCATCTTATTTTATAATGTCTTAGAGCAAACCACATTCACAAATAAAGAGTCTGCGATGTACTGTAAACATTGTATATTTTAAACATGTATATTTACAAGTATGTACAGTACAGTACATACCGTGCATGTATTCATAAATTTAGATGACTTTTTTCCTGTACTATATTAAAAGCTAAAATTTATTTGTTTGTAAGCTTAAAATAGATTCTTATTAATCATGTATTATTAAAAATGCATTTATAAATAAAATACAGAACTGGAAATGGTTATTTGTGGTTTAGCCTAGTGACAAGTAAATTCGACTTAAGTCGCCTCTCCTGGAACCAATTACTGACGTAAGGCGATGTATACCTGTATATCTAGGAATAAATGAATATAGATTCTGAAACATAATTTGAATTTATTTAAAAATTGCTCTTTATGCAGATAATATTAATGATCTGAAGATGGGATAAATGTCCCAAAAAATGTTTAATCATGAATGAATATCTGGCCTTCAAGATGCAAGAAAAACCTCTGTTTTTCCTAGCTGCTTCCCCTTTGAGTATTTTAACCAGATAAAAAAAAATTGTACTAATTTTGAGATGCTCTATAACTTTTCAATTTAAACTGCTTCTACCTTTCATAAGATCCAAGATAGGATTTGTCCCATGAGAAGAGAGGTTGGGGTAAATGGTGAGTATGCCATAGAGTAGTCCACTACCATTACCTATACTCTCATGCACTTGTATTTAACTAATATGTAGCAGAAACAAGGTAAAGCTTGGTGCAGTGTTTTTGCCTGTACCTTATATATAAGTTAAATCTGTTTTCAATACTTTATTAATAAATATAATGTCAATAAACTTAATCTAATAAACAAAATTTAAATTATTCTGAGTTTTAATGAATTTAGATTTATTCTAATCTAAATTGTGTTAAAAAATTTTTGAAAAATCTGATAAGATCTATGAAGAAGAAAGTAGGAAGCAAAATTGTGTGGTTAAGACATTTAACATTATGTAAAATTTTTTCAGAGAAATTCAGATATAATTGAAAACAATCAAAAATAATTAAATTGCCTCAATGTCCTTTTTTTTTATTAATATGTTAATTTTCGACTATAAATTCGTATCTTCTATTATCAGGACTTATTATACTGGTTTTACAGATAATATTACAAAGATTAACAGAAAACAATTTTTATTTTATTTCGTATACCTGGACACATACACAGTTTTGCGTTTCGGACATATTCGTCCCTCCTCAGCAGGTATTTATATATGTTCTATAAAACAATAAAATTTNATGAAATATTCTTATTTCATATAAGAATATTTATAAATTTGAAGATATATTATTTATAAATCTGAACTTACAAAATTTTTCAAAACAAAATAGCATTTATTAATAAATTCTTGTTTTTAGTTTTTTGATTCTTGATTAATGTAAAAGAATTTACTTTTTTATAAATATAGGAATATTAGAGAGCATAAAAGTTGAATTAGAAAAAGAACAAGCACGACGATGTGAAGCTGAAGAAAAACTGAAATCTACCTATGGAGAAATATCTCAAAGAAAAGAAGATATTCAGCAACAAATAGCAATTTTTGAAAATAAAGTGACAGAATTAACAGATATAAATGTATGTTGTTTTAAAATTATGCTTACAAATTCTTTATTTATACTGAATCTTGAAATCAAAAACAAAACCTCTGTATCTTGTTCTAATAGAAAAAATTAGAAAATGAAACTCATGAGCTAAAAGCTAAAGTTCAAAGTCTTCAAAATGATTTAGATGTTAGTGAAGCAGTTCAAAAAGATTTTGTGAAGCTTTCTCAATCATTACAGGTAAAAGTATTAAATTCATAATTCATATAGTAAACTAATTTCAAAAAAATGATAACTTTGATTTTCCAGGTTGAGCTTGAAAAAATTCGTCAGTCAGATTGTGAAGTTAGGTGGCAACATGATGATGATGTTACTGAATGCAATAATTGTAAAAAGACTTTTCATTCAAAAAAGGAAAAGGTAGAAATAATCAATAATTTAAGAAAATTTTGCTTTATATTTCATAAATAATCAAGTTTTATAATTTATTTAAAGGAAAAAATAAATTTGATTTAGTAAATTTAATATTTCTCTCTAAATATTCAACTTCATCATAAATAAATTATAAAGAGAAAATTCATTTATATCTTAGAGAAATTAAGCATGTTAATCTTTTAGTAGACATAAGCAAAGTTTTGTTTCTTTCTTATTTTGAGAATTTTGTTTTCTTTTAATTGCTTGAATTTTAATCTAGAATCTTGAAACTTATGTAAAACATTAGAGAAAATTAATAATAATAATAATAATTCTGTAGCATAAAAATTTATTTTTCAAATTCCTCAAACATATACAGGTAAAACTGCTTTCTTGAAATCCAAGATGTAAAGCTTTTTTGTTAAGCCCTAACTTTCAGGCTTTCTAGCTCATCCTCAGATATTAACACAATGAGAAAGGGAAAAGGGAGGTATGAGGATAAAGCTGGAGTCTACATTGCACTGATAGAGAATATTAGGGAGGATGGGAAGTGTTATTTAGGAACAACAAGAAAGAACTTTGGAAATAAATTAAAAGAGCACATAAAGACTGAAAGAAAGGGATAGTTACCATAGTGTTAATAGAGCAGACTTTGAGGAAGTGGTTAACATGAAATAGGAGCAAGCTAGAATATTAGAAATGGTAAGAAAAGGAGAAAATATAAGTTGTTGTGTGGAGAAGATATGGATATATAAGAAGGGGTTAGAGTTGGGGATGATTAATGTGAAGGACAGAGATTCCTTGGCATTTGCATGGAAATTGGTAATAAAAAACTGGTGGGATTAAAGAATAGGTTTCTTTTCCAGAAGATTTAATGAGTAATGGGAGTAAATGAGAATTATTTGGTCAACATAGAGTGGATGGTCATTTTCATATTGTATGGGAGTGAAAGTATAATTTATCTGGAAGAGGGTGTGAGCTAGTGTTGTTAATATATGTGATGTCACATTTGTTTACAAAATGTTTGTTTTTTGCCACTATTGTGTTGATTCCCCTGAGAAAATCAACACAAAGTCTGAAAGTACTAGTTTTGACAGAAATTTTTTATGTCTCAATCTTAGAGAAAGTAGTTAGCTGTACTGTACATACTTTGATTGAAAGTAGTTAGCTGTACTGTACATACTGACAAAATATTGTACATAATATTGTACATACAGTACAATATTTTGATTTTCGCATTTATGTAATTATTTTCATGAAATACTGGGTGGTAGTTAATTAAGGTACTCCTATTCAACGTTGTCTGGAGAAATATTTAGCAGCCAAATATAACCAAATTTGGTATAGTGGCATTTCTGTAAAAAAAAAGTACAAAAACTCACCACAGTGGCATCTTTGGATCTTAATTTGTATGGTGTTTAGTTTTGAGGATACATTGCATATTTACAGCCTCAAAAGACTACTTTTCATTGCAGGTGAAAAGCATTACAGAGGATCAATTATGATTTGATGTTGAATACTATTCATCATCATCATCAGGTTTTATACCTTCAGAATGGGGACTACATTGAGCAATATTAAAAAAAAAAATAGAAAATTATTTACTGTTTTTGAAAGGTCATGTTAAATGAGTCATTCATTTGTTTTGTGTAACTTCTAACAATATAAATGAATTGTTTTTGAAAATACCAAAAGTAAATTAAGCTATTCTTCAGTTAGTCCTAGTTGACAACCAAAGTGCTAGACTAATAAACTGTTACTAACTTAATGAATAGCTTTGTATGTTATGTAATAATATGTAACAGAAATAACAAAATCTGTAAAATAAATCCTTTTTTATAACCTTGGCATTTATATTAGCCTGTATTAAATTGGTAGTGATAATCAAATAGATTTTAAAACTCAGATATTGATTTTGAAAACCTGGTATTATTGGTACTTGTATTGGAATGCAAATTTGGAGCAGGAGTTGTTAAGATAAATTTTAGGATTTTGTTTATAATCATTCATGAAAAGATTTTAAAAAACTGTTAATGGTATATAGCATAAATTAAACAATACAGAATTTGTGACTTCCTCTGGGAGTCACAAATTCAAAATCTATAATATGGTATGATTGGCTTATTCATGTCACAGAATAGATGGCCTTGTCTAGTCTGTGATTATATTATATGAATTCCAAACTTTTTTAAAAGTTTACCTTTCAATATTGTTTTGAAAAAAGTCAAAAATTTATGTTAAGTGTTTAGTTCAAATTTAAATTTATAAAATACAGTATATACTAAAAAAATTAATTTATAAAAAGAAAAATATTCTCCTTTTAAAGGAAAGAAATGAAGTTAATAAATTATTATTTAAATATATTACATAATTTGTATGAGTTAACATTTCACGAATAGTAAATATTAATTGACATAATTTTGAAATATTGCTTATATTTAGGCAAAGCATTATTTGTGATTCAGCCTTTCTACTTTATTACTTTCACCATATTTAAAAAAAATTAATTTTATTATTTTTATCAAAAGATTTNGAGAAAATTAATAATAATAATAATAATGAGAAATTATTTATTATGACATTGTCACGTTGCTGGGCTGCAATTTTTAATCATATCCAGTTTGCATTTGCATCTGAAGTTTGTATATAGTTAATTGGGCTCTCCTATCCCTAAGCTTTCCACATCTACTTTTGAATTTCATTTATCTAACACCATTCTCGAGATTAAGGAAAGATGGATGGATGACAGTGGAAGGTAGTAGGTCTATAATTTTTTCAAATTGCAGCCCAATAAAAAAAGAGAAAAATTGTACTGGAAATTTTTTGAAAATTAACAAAATTAAATAAATAACTTTCAAATAATTTTTATACATTTTTCTTATTTTAAAAATTTACTATTAATACAAAAAAAATTTATTTTATGATGGCATTATAATATTTACTTGTATAATTTTACAAAGAAAATATTGGATTAAAACACTACTTAGTAAACTGGAATGATATAATAAGCACTTCAATCAAAAGCCTTAAATTATATTCCAGTAAGGTTTAATTTGAAAAAAAGGTTTTTTTCAACTAGCATTTTCGATCTGCAATTGAAGATCATCTTCAGGTCTGTATATTTGATGATGAAATGATTAAATCGAACAATGATGTTTTTTTTTTTAAGATCTCCAATTGCAGATCGAAAACCTTCTTTTAGTTGGAAAAAAACTTTCTTATTTTGAATTAAACCTTACTGGAATATAATTTAAGGTTTTTGATAGAAGTGAAAATATTGGGTGATAATAAATAAAGTATTTCTATTTAATGCTGTCTAGAAAGATATTTAGCAGTCTAAATGCTATGAAATTTGTTATGGTGGATTTTGGGACATGCAGAAGACATATTTGTAAAAAAAGAAAAAAAATTAGTACCAAAACTCATCACTATGGCACTTCTGGCATTTTAGATCTTAATCCATACAACTTTTGGTTGTGTAGATTAAGATCTAAAATGTGATGAGATGATTAATCAGAATAGGGAATCAGAAAAATCAGACATTTTTCAGGAATCAGAATTGAGAAAAATCTCATCACAATTTCAGATTCTTAATTAAAAACAATTCTTGCACATTTGATAAGAAAATCAATCATTTGTTTCAGCCCAAGATTAAACATTTTTTAAATTACAATATTAACAATTAATTAAATAATATTATTATTTAATAACAGTTTCCAATAAACTAATTAAATATTAGTTTATTGGAAACTGTTACATCAATAAAGCAGAGAATATAAACATTTGTTATATTATGTTTTATTTTTATATATTCTTTTATAATACTCAGTTATTAAGTTATTTATTGAATACAGAATAGTGATTTAAAATAACACACTTATCCCTCTTTTTATGCAGTTGATTTTTATATACAGTAGAGCATCAATTATCCTACTCGGAGACTGGGGTTGGTCGGATAACTGAAAAGTATGAAACAATACATTATTAGTATAGTATATTAGTATATCTTATATAATTAGTATATTAGTATATCGCTATTAATCTACTTTGCGTTGAATTTTCATTGATGTTAAGCCTAACAAAATTTTTTNTAATATTGTACATACAGTACAATATTTTGATTTTCGCATTTATGTAATTATTTTCATGAAATACTGGGTGGTAGTTAATTAAGGTACTCCTATTCAACGTTGTCTGGAGAAATATTTAGCAGCCAAATATAACCAAATTTGGTATAGTGGCATTTCTGTAAAAAAAAAGTACAAAAACTCACCACAGTGGCATCTTTGGATCTTAATTTGTATGGTGTTTAGTTTTGAGGATACATTGCATATTTACAGCCTCAAAAGACTACTTTTCATTGCAGGTGAAAAGCATTACAGAGGATCAATTATGATTTGATGTTGAATACTATTCATCATCATCATCAGGTTTTATACCTTCAGAATGGGGACTACATTGAGCAATATTAAAAAAAAAAATAGAAAATTATTTACTGTTTTTGAAAGGTCATGTTAAATGAGTCATTCATTTGTTTTGTGTAACTTCTAACAATATAAATGAATTGTTTTTGAAAATACCAAAAGTAAATTAAGCTATTCTTCAGTTAGTCCTAGTTGACAACCAAAGTGCTAGACTAATAAACTGTTACTAACTTAATGAATAGCTTTGTATGTTATGTAATAATATGTAACAGAAATAACAAAATCTGTAAAATAAATCCTTTTTTATAACCTTGGCATTTATATTAGCCTGTATTAAATTGGTAGTGATAATCAAATAGATTTTAAAACTCAGATATTGATTTTGAAAACCTGGTATTATTGGTACTTGTATTGGAATGCAAATTTGGAGCAGGAGTTGTTAAGATAAATTTTAGGATTTTGTTTATAATCATTCATGAAAAGATTTTAAAAAACTGTTAATGGTATATAGCATAAATTAAACAATACAGAATTTGTGACTTCCTCTGGGAGTCACAAATTCAAAATCTATAATATGGTATGATTGGCTTATTCATGTCACAGAATAGATGGCCTTGTCTAGTCTGTGATTATATTATATGAATTCCAAACTTTTTTAAAAGTTTACCTTTCAATATTGTTTTGAAAAAAGTCAAAAATTTATGTTAAGTGTTTAGTTCAAATTTAAATTTATAAAATACAGTATATACTAAAAAAATTAATTTATAAAAAGAAAAATATTCTCCTTTTAAAGGAAAGAAATGAAGTTAATAAATTATTATTTAAATATATTACATAATTTGTATGAGTTAACATTTCACGAATAGTAAATATTAATTGACATAATTTTGAAATATTGCTTATATTTAGGCAAAGCATTATTTGTGATTCAGCCTTTCTACTTTATTACTTTCACCATATTTAAAAAAAATTAATTTTATTATTTTTATCAAAAGATTTTTAAAATGAATTAGAATACTTTACAATAATCAAATCTTTTAGTACATATGTAAAATTATCTCTTGCATTATATACAATAAAAAGAAAATAAAAATTGTACATTAGGTCAGCAAAGCATTAAGAATAATTTTTTCAAATGTATAGTAGATAAATATTAGATATTTTAAACATCAAATTTAAGCACTATTTTTCTCCAATTTTAGCACCAAAATATTTAAAATCACATTTTTTTGAAATTCTTATGTAACATTAAATTGCTTATTTATTTAATTAATTATTTTATTTAAATAATAGGAAAGAAAAGAACCTTTAGGAGGCTCAGGATCTTCATCTGATTGCCATTCCCCAGATCATATTGGTGATGATAGTGATGAAGAAAAGTATGTTGAATTAATGAATAAATTTTTGAAATCATATATTTAGAGTAAAATATTAAAACTTCAGTTATAAAACTTTATTAACAGAGAATTAGTTATTATCTTGAAAAAAGATACTGGACCGTTAGGAATACA
>NW_019385445.1:246096-262908 GCF_000671375.1 Centruroides sculpturatus | reverse complement strand
TTTTGTGTAGTATTTAATTATATTAATTAATAAACACTATCGATTATATTACATTTCTAGTGATTTCTTCCTTTTAATATAATATTTATCCGATTTTTATAGGTAGCTTTTTTGTTACCAGAAAACAAAATTTTTAGTTTTTTCCTTTTTAAATTGTAACTTATTTTGTATGTTGTAAATACTTTTTAACAATAAAACAATTATTATTAAAATTAATGTTTGTTAATTCTCTTCTTTTTATAACTGACTTCTAAATTGTAAAGGGACCTCAAAATGCTTAAATCTGGCCTTGGTGTATTATTCGCATTTTCACAGACTCATCAGCTCAGTATATACTTTTAAGCTGATCAGTCGAGAGTAAAGTCGACAGAACACCACGAAAACGAGTACTTACACTTTTCTTTTAACTATTTCAAATTAAGAAGAGCAACTTTATGACGTTAACTTATAATAAATATAGCAAGTAATTACAGCATGTATTTAATACCTAGAATAATGCGGTTGTGGAGTCGGCTATGTTGGTGCTAAGTAGACTGACTGCCACACACAGAAAAAATGCACGGTCCGTTGTAAGCCTACGAAATTCACTTGCTGCCTTCATCCAAAAAAGGTTGCTCACCTCTGCTGTATAGCGTTATAATAATTTTTATATTATTGGTTTGTAAGATTGCGTTATTTCACACTCGCAAAAAATAACATGCGAGATCGAAACCATACTATTTTTGAAAACTTCATTAAGAAATCCAAGTTTTGCTGTTGTATTTATCTCCAATTTCGCGTTTAAAAATTCTTATATTATAAATAATTTAAATGTAATGAAACTTTTTTACAAGTAATAGTATTCATAAATTTGTTTTAGTAAAAGGCAGATATTTAGAAGGAAATTGTGTTACTACAGATTATTTTTAATTTTCTAAATACATTATGAGGCAAATTAGGTAGAAAGCTTATAATGATATTTAGCAAAACATATTTTTTAAATGATATATATTTTAAGTTTGTTTTTGTTAACTGTCTTTGAGAGATGTGCAAATAATAATTGAAATATTTTTGCAAGCAGTATAAACTATTGAAATATTGAAAGTTTTTAAAGAAAAAATTTATTGAAATTGTCCACATAAATAATCTTTTAATATTTCATTTCCACCATTATTTGAAGTAAATATTCAAATATGATAAAGAATTAATTAAAAATTTAATTATGTTTGCAAGTGGTTGCTCTCTTATTGCTGAAAGCAGAAATCTTGAAAAATATAAAACAAGATAGATTTTATTTATTCTCTGTTTAAAAACTAGAACAAAGCTATATGAAAATTATCAAGGAAATGAGAATTCAGATTTATAGTTCCTAAATCTGATACAAAAGTAAATGGTATATTTCAATAATTATTTATACAATTTAAAAATAAAAGTATAGAAATAAATATACATATGGACAATAAACTCAGTAAAATAAATATAAGTTCAAAAAGTATGAGATAGATGATTATAATGCAAAATAGTTGAATAAAGCTGATTATAGTAAACTGGAAATAATATAATAAATGACCCTATATATATGACCTTTGATAGTTATATTCATAAATTGTGTTTAAAAAAAAGTATCTAGATATCATAGTCTCAATTATTTTAAAAATGTTTCTTCTATCTTAGAGAATTTTTTAATTTTATATTTGTTCTGGCATTTTTTTCTTTTTTACCATTTATAGTGTTATTAGGGATGCAACTAATGTCATCCAGAGCAAACTAAGATCCCAGTACCACCCTCTTGTTTTCAGAAGTTTGGATGTTGACAACACATGATGAGTCAGTCTTTGCCATTGCTAGTTTGCGTTCCCCTTACACATCCTTTTGTCTTGGTGCACTCTTGGTGCCCAGAGCAAATTCCTATCTGTACCCTTAGTTTCACCTTTGGTATAATTTTCATATTCTCTTGAATATATAATACATTTTCATTTTAATGTTCATATTAGAATGTAATCTTTACAAAGACATTTTAACTGGTAAATTAATTCAACTAAAATTTGAATTCTGATACCTTTAGTATTACTATGCACATAACAGAACTGACAAAAATGAACAGATACATTGAGATTTGCTCATGTAGAAGTAATGAAAAGTATGCCACAAATTGCTCTTCAGGTGTCAAACTTCAGGTTTCTTTATCAAATGTGAAATGCATCATTCTGATTTTTAGGCATTAAAATGTGAAAAAATGTGCATCTGAAAATCTAGTAAATGCTGTATTTTTTGTTGAAATATATCTAGCAAAAAATACTTTTTATTTTTATTTTTTCAAATATTGACAAATTTATATAAATTTATGCTAAGCAAAAGAGAAATATGTTTACTAAGAAATAGCTTAAATTTCAAATACTTATAAATCTTATTTTCTTTTAATAATAATTCAAATACTGATGAAAGGAGAGAGATTATAGTTAACAATGGCTTGTCATATTTCTGTTAATCCAAAGTTTAAGAAAACAATCTTTTCCCATATTACATTGCTAGTAATTACTTATTTCATCAGAAATAAAAATTAATAAGAGGCTTATTGCTTCAAGATGACCTTTAGCAACATAATAAATTCAACAGTAAAAAGAATTAATAAGTTTTTTTTTATTATTATTAAAGAAACATGTATAATTCAATTTAGTTCTAAGATAAATTTTTCTAATTTTTTAAATTATTATTTTATTAATAGTTGTATACTATTATAAAATGTTTAATTATATTTTTGAAGTAAGTTTTTAGTTTTTAAACACTGTTGAAATTTAAGTTGAAGTAATTAGAATTTTTAAAATTTAAATTTAATATTGAATTTTGCATTATAAAAAATATCTATTTTTATGACAAAATTATCTCAAGTGCAATTATAACTATTCTGTTTAACATCTTATTTAGTAATATTTTTCTCTTAAAAAACTGTTTTAATGTTGATTAAAAAACATGAATTTACTGATTTCTGTGACTAAATTTAATTTAAAAAAAATCAAAACATCACTTACAAATAATCAATCATAATCATAAATACATTAACAATAGAAAAGTGAAAAAATGTAAATGTTATATATTAATGAATGACAATATAATTTTTAAAAAACTTTCTATTTTTAATGAATGTAGTTTGGATAAGATTTTTCTTCAGTTAACTGAATTTATTTTATAAATTTTTATTTTTTCATTGGCTTTTGCAGGTTACACAATTTGCTGGAATTCAGAAATTTTAATAATACTATAGTTAAATTTTCCTGTATACAGATATTTTTAATCTAGATATGTATTGAATGTGATTAATTTATTTTTAAATAAATTTGCTTTTTTGACAAATTATTATTATTATTTTTTTTAAGTTTTTTATTTTTATGTGATCAGTCTTAGGAGTTTTCAATTTGTTTCACAAAATTTGTTTTTGATTTTTAACCAGACATAAGTTGAATATTGAGATACATTTTAATTTTTATATTTTTTAAAAGTTTAGTGTTTTAACTTGATTTTTTGTAATTAAAAATCTTTTTAAATTAAAAAAAATTCAATTTAGAATAACATACCTTACCAATAAATTTTAATTTAATATGCAATGATTATAAAATTGATTGGAATTGCTGAAAGTTTAATGGTTTTAATGTAATTTGTAGACATGAAAATATGCTCTATAAAATACGTAAAAATAGTGTCCTCTTTTAAAAAACATACCAGTTATATTAAAATATTGGGAGAGCAATTCAATTCTGTAGTCAGTAGCACAAGAAGCAGGTGATGCCATTAACATGATCCAGCCATCTTTATTCTCAGGAAATATCCCCAGCTACTCATTTGATAGAGATAGTCATTGAGTTCATAACCAGAAGGATCCTCAAAGAAACATCTTGTTTCTATTGAGATGTGAATATATATTGTACTATTTGAAATATTTCAATTCTTATTAATAAGATCTTAATTACAAGTATTCATATCAAAAGCTAAATTGCTAAATTATTTTTTATAGTATTAAAAAATAATTTAGCAGTTTTTGAGAAAACTTTAATATTTAATTAATTTTCTTAAAAAGGATAATCATTTTATAAATTAATTTACTTTTAAGCAACACAGGAATTTTTAGTGAATTATAAATTATTTTTGGAAATTTAATTACCAAACATGTATATTTATATATATATGTGTGTGTGTGTATGTTTACAGTCGACCCCCCCTATAATGCGGTAGACACATTCTGCTTTATAAGAATTTTGCATTGTAGGAATCCTTAAATACACGAGCCAATCACAGCTCGGCACGTGCAGTTTACAGACTACGGCTGTTTGAAAGGTTTTCTTCCATAAAATTAATTGATTCTAGACTAATTCGACTCAACATTTCCAAAACACGTAAAATTTTTTGGGAATAATCCGTATAAACTATGCTATAAACAAAAAATTGTAGGATTACTTACCGAGTGTGTATCGTTCGACGATGCCATTGCTTAAGCTTGTTTTCAGAGCAGCATTGCAGAGCAGCGCACCAAATGGCGGGTGCATTTACTGATGAGTTATTTTTCTGCGAAAAATTCGTTGAACTTAGGAGACATCATTAATAGAAATAATTTTTATGGCCGTTGAATAAGAAATGTTTTTTTCACAAGAAATGTATACAATTACAGTATTGTATTAGACTTACAGTACCTAATTTAGGCCTATATACTGTACAGACGATAATAAACTCAACTTACTTGCCTAAACTCTCCATAGCGTGTAAGTAGTTTGGCTGCTTTTCCACTATTGGTCCAGATTCAACCAATCCTGTTGCAACACGAGTCAGCAATGACATTTTACTGCATTTTACAAGTCTCTTTTAGCGTCTTTATACGAATACGGTTGCAATTTTTTCGCCACAATATACTAATCCGCATTATATGAACCTGCGTTATAGGGGGTTCTACTGTATATTTATAAGTTTTCTGTAACAAGTTATTAAGAAAACTAAATTCATACCAGAAGTGCCAAAAATGATAATATAGACCAGGGATGGGCAACTTTTATCTGCGTAAGGACTGCATTTCAAAACTTAACACTGACAAGAGAAAAGAGAGGGGAAAATGTCAGTAAATCACAATTATTTATTCATATATAGCATAGGTATACTTAATTTAGCTTCTGGAACTGATGTAAATGTAATATATCAGAAATATTTGGTTAAATATTAGTCATTTCTAGTTTTAAATTGGTTTCTATGTATCTGTATTTCTTTTAATTTTTACTAAATTCATTGCGGAAAAACTATTCACATATATAACTTGTAGAAAATAACATTGAATTTTTGCTGCATACTTCCTTATATATATATTTTAATTTTGCTATTTTTTTTAATGCATAAAAGTTAAGAAATCTAGAAAGCATTGCATTTTATAAGGTAAATTTATTCAAAACTTTAAATTCAGAGAGTTTTTTTTCTAACATAAATTTATGAGAAACCTTCTAGTTTATGAGATCTTGTATTAGAAGCAACCTTTCAAGAAGTGCAGTTTCTTGAAAGGTTTCTTTGAACTGACAATGAAAAAATTTTTGAAGATTCTTTTAGTTTATATTCCAGAAATGCATTTATTTGATAAGTTATTTTTTAAGATTTTTCATTTTAATTTTTATAAAGTTTTGCAGAAATTTCTGTAAATATTCTGGCTTTTTTTTAATTATTAATTCTATTAAATTTTTTCAGTTAATGTGAAAGTTGACATCTCTCCTTTATAACTCTTGATATATACTTACTATCTTGGAAATATTGGTATTGGAAAAAATTATAACTTTTAAATTTAAAAAAAAATTCTGAATGAAAAAATTTATGTTTTACTATAAATTTTTAAAAATCATATTTCTGGTGTAGTATTATTGTGAAGATTTTTTAAAAATTTATATAAAATTTTTTTATATGAAATTTATATCTAGCTGCTTTTCCAAAGATTTGTTTTATCTTTACTTTTGATATTTAATAGTTGCTTTCAATTTATATTTTATATTTATTTTTAAGTAAGATTAAAAGAAAGAAATTAAATAAAATTTTACAGCATGGGTATGTCTACAACAAGATTTGTCAAAAACACTTAAAATTATAAAATAAGAAAGTAAGTTAAAATTGGATTTTTAAAATATTTTCTTTCCTTCACTTAGAACATTATTATATATTTTTGAATTCAACAGAGTTTAAGGATATTATTAATTCTGAAAATGTGTTTTGACACCTTTTAATAACATACTATTATGAAAATGAAATCAAACATGATAACAAGATGTTAAAGCTGTTTAATTTCATTTCTATAATTATACATGCTTATTATTTTAAATATAAAAATCAATTGCTGACAAAAAATTTAAATCTTGTAGATTCAATTATAAGAAAAAGAGTGAATGTATCAAAATTTATTAGATGTTAAATAAATAAATTAAAGCTTATTTTTTATGTGTCATTATTCTTTTAAAACTGTTTTATAATTCAAATGTTTATTCTATTAATAAGCATTGATTAAATGAAAAATTTATAGTAAAATTGATCTAACTAAAAATAATAAATATTTCTTAACAAAATAATAAATAAACTTCAATTTAATAATCATATTTAAGAATTGAAGAAATTTATATAATTAGCTGTTGTATATCATCATCATAATAACTTATATATATTAAATCAATGTAAATACACTTTATTTTAAAACAAAGGATTACATATTATTTTAGATTTAAAATGATATTAAGTTAGAAAACATTTATTAAGATATTCTTTTTTAAGATTTTTTTTTCTCTTCTGGATTATGTAGTTTAGTATACTCAATGCACCCTTTATTTACATTAGCAATTTCTATTTCTTTTTGTGTTCTGCAAGATGCAAGGGATCTGGGGACTAATATTTGCACTATCCTATGAGATGTATTGACCTGTACTATTATTTTTGGTGTATTTATATTTATTTAAGGTATTGATGTGCATTGATTCTCTAGCTTCCATGTACATAATTTTTTCATATATAGTATTATTATTATTATAATTAATAAAAGTTTGTGTAAATTTTTTATATACCAATCCTATATCTTTTATGAATTTTGTAATGAAGAGATGACTATAAATTTTTTCTTCTTTTATGGATAAACAATCTTCCTTTGCTTTTATGTCCTTAATTTATGAAAATTAATTTGAAGACACAGTCTGTCCAAACTGGAAACCACCATTTATCTACTTCTAGTGTTCCAGAATACAAACATTTGACAGCTCAACCTTTTTAGGATACTTGGCCATCAAGTTTAAAAAAACAGCCTTTCAAAAACACAGAAAATTTCATGTTTCTTAATTTATGTTATTTGTTTGTAAGATGCTTCTTGACATATTACCAGTAGAGAAATGTTTGAAAAACAATATTTATGTAGAAATAATACTTATATTTCTTGATATATTTCAGAAAATTTATATAGTCATATTTATATTTTTAAAGTAATCAAAAGTTTAATAGAAAAATAAATTGAAAAATTAAGTAATAAATTTTGTAAAAGTAAGTGATTTTTTTTTTTAAATTTAAGTTAAGATTTTTATTTATTTATATGGTTGGTTTATTTGAATTGTTTATCAAAATATGATTTTTTTTTCTTAATAGATAAATATATATTAAAATTTTTACAAATTTCAAAATATTAACTAATTTAAAAATTTTAAGGTATACAAGATGTGTTATATTTAAATTAAAAATAATTATTATTATAGAAATTAATGTAAATTTTTAATAAAAATTGATTAAAGTTTACTTTCTATAATCTTATGGTGACAGTTGCCAACTACAATTGTAACGATCTAGTGCAGTTCTCAGAATAGTTTGCCATTTTTCATCAGAGTACTGTTAATCAATATATTGGCATTATTGGACTTTTTAATTTAGCTTTTAAAACCATTTAAAATAATTCTCATAGGAAAAAAATATTAATAAAAAATTAAAATATAAGAAACAAATGGAGTTGCAGTGCAAAACTTTTTTTTTCTTTCTTTTTAGAAATAATGGTTTCTTAATGTTTTGGTATCACATCTCAGCATCTCATTGTGAAGATTANTTTCATATATAGTATTATTATTATTATAATTAATAAAAGTTTGTGTAAATTTTTTATATACCAATCCTATATCTTTTATGAATTTTGTAATGAAGAGATGACTATAAATTTTTTCTTCTTTTATGGATAAACAATCTTCCTTTGCTTTTATGTCCTTAATTTATGAAAATTAATTTGAAGACACAGTCTGTCCAAACTGGAAACCACCATTTATCTACTTCTAGTGTTCCAGAATACAAACATTTGACAGCTCAACCTTTTTAGGATACTTGGCCATCAAGTTTAAAAAAACAGCCTTTCAAAAACACAGAAAATTTCATGTTTCTTAATTTATGTTATTTGTTTGTAGAAATAATACTTATATTTCTTGATATATTTCAGAAAATTTATATAGTCATATTTATATTTTTAAAGTAATCAAAAGTTTAATAGAAAAATAAATTGAAAAATTAACTAATAAATTTTGTAAAAGTAAGTGATTTTTTTTTTTTTAATTTAAGTTAAGATTTTTATTTATTTATATGGTTGGTTTATTTGAATTGTTTATCAAAATATGATTTTTTTTTCTTAATAGATAAATATATATTAAAATTTTTACAAATTTCAAAATATTAACTAATTTAAAAATTTTAAGGTATACAAGATGTGTTATATTTAAATTAAAAATAATTATTATTATAGAAATTAATGTAAATTTTTAATAAAAATTGATTAAAGTTTACTTTCTATAATCTTATGGTGACAGTTGCCAACTACAATTGTAACGATCTAGTGCAGTTCTCAGAATAGTTTGCCATTTTTCATCAGAGTACTGTTAATCAATATATTGGCATTATTGGACTTTTTAATTTAGCTTTTAAAACCATTTAAAATAATTCTCATAGGAAAAAAATATTAATAAAAAATTAAAATATAAGAAACAAATGGAGTTGCAGTGCAAAACTTTTTTTTTCTTTCTTTTTAGAAATAATGGTTTCTTAATGTTTTGGTATCACATCTCAGCATCTCATTGTGAAGATTAAAATAGACTGTTTCTCCNACTGCCACACGATTGCCCTGAATGAATATATCTGTCTCTCACTGTTGAGTGGTTAACTATTCTTTTATTAACCTATAACTAATCATACATGACATCAATACATGTTCTCTCAAGAAATATTGATAAAAATTAAAACAAATGCCTTACTAAACTCCAGCAATTATTTAATGAAAACAAAAATGTTTTGATCCAAACCTTTTGTTCTGCATCAGTTGCTTTAAAAGAAGAAAAAGAACAATTTCTTTTTCATTAACTGCAAGAATAAAATATCATCACATTAAAATACTGCTGGAGTTTAGCAATGTATTTGTTTTATTTGTTATTTTATATTGATTAAAGATAACTGGCCTTTGTTATACTGTAAAACAATATTCATTGGGATAAAATAATTCAATAGAATAGAACCAAAGATAGAAATGTTAGTTTTTATCTTATTAATGCATTAGACTATTTAATCATAGTTGGGTGTATTAATAATAGCTATTCATTACACTTATGAACATGTCTTTTAATGCATGAAAAATAATCTTGAATTTTAATTACATAAAAATTTATTTTTTAAATTATAGAAATTTATAACGTTTATCTCAATATAAGGAATTGATAAAAACAAATTAGAGTCTAGTTATGAATCTAAGTCTACAAAAAATATAAATTTAATTTGAATTATATACATATAATTTAATATAAAATATAAAACTGTAGTGACATGTATTGATATCATTTAAATTACACATTGAAAGTAATAATTCACCATCAATGAGATAGAAAAGAACAGTAGAATAACTTATAATAAACTTAAAATAAAATGGAATTTTCAGTTGTAGCATTATATTTAAAATACTAATTTATGCAATATACTCTGTATATTAACTATCATAAAACATTTGACTTTACAATATACATATTTTTACACACATTTAATATACTGTATATACTTTATAGTAACATAAAAGAATTATACAGTATACATTTAAAGAGTTGGTGGTGCTGTCTGTTGTTTAGGTGGATTTGGTACAATATTCCTAGATATAAAATATTGTACAGCCTGTTGTGGTAGTTCAGCTAAAACTTCTTTTGCTAACAATGCAGGAGACTAGAAGAAAAATAAAGTATGCATTAAATAAATCAACATGGTACAATATTGAATAATATAATTAAAATTATTCAATTTTTCATGTTTTATAATTAAGAAATTATTAAGTCTCTTTTTTCATAACAACAATAAATACATGCATAATTAACATAGTGTATATCTAGTTAAGATAAAGAATAGACTAATAATTAAACTTTAACATTGAATAATATATTAAGAACAAAAAAGCTGGCAAAGGCTCTTGCACAACTTATCCATCACTTGAAGAGGTTGTTGTGACTATGCACAATAACACAGAAAGGGTTGAGACTAAGAACAATACACTTTATTGTTCGTTCGGAAACAGATACACAGTTCCAAAAATGGCGGGACAATGGTCCAATAACTCTCCAGTCACGCGACTCCACTAATTTTCCTTTTTTGCTGTTGAGGGGTACCCTTGTTGTCACATCCCTCACACCAGTTAAGGCTGGGTATGCATGAGCATATAAAGTATGTCTATTATGACAGATGTACATACTTTTGTACAAGTGTTATCTAGACAACACAAGCAAATAATGTACATCCATATGATGGGCATATTGTAGAAAAGTACCTTTACTGACATTGCTTAGACATCATATAATTAGACAGTGTTTGAAAGAAAATGGCAGATGGGATGGACACTAGTGAAACTCTAGTATTTTCTTATTTAGTAAAACAAAATATTTAAAAACTAAACACAAAGAAAATGGTGGGTTTATCCCATAAACAGTGAACATCACCTGTGTGGCAATTTTTGTACTTTGTGTGTCTTAGATAAGACACTGAATTTTTTCACTATTTCAGAATGTCTAAAAATATATCAATCTAGGCTGAAGTTTTTTCTTTTGCTCTTGTAATCTTTGCACGCAGTATCCCACAATAATTATCTTTTCTTGATTGACATTTCATACATAACTAGCTGTTACCCGTGACTTCGCCCGTGGAGGATTTGCAAGCAAAACCCCATTTATATTCAGTATTTCAACAACCATAGTAATTGTTATATAACACCTACCGCTGAGAATAATGATAATTGCCAAGAATCAAACTGTTTTCAATTTGATCAATTTTCTGGAACGCTTACAATTGTTCTATAATCAAACCAATATGCAATAACAAATTCAAATTGGTTCGAACATTTGGTTAAAAATTGAAATATATAAAAATATTTATAACAATGTCTGAAATGTTATCAATTTAATACACCTAAGTATTCAATGAAGACTAAACGTAGTTGAAAACAAAAATCGCATCTAAAATAGTACAGTAGAAGTCGTTCTTCAGGTTAAGCCTTAATGCTCTCCCTCTCCCCTGCAGGGGAATTTCAAAAAATCCCTTCTTAGTGTGCATTTTCATGATGTACCCTAATTGTGTACAAAATTTCACCTCTAGGTTCAGTGGTTTGCTCTTGGTGATGATGAATCAGTCAGTCAGTCAGGACAAGTAATGTTATATATTTAGATAGGAAATTAGAGAATCTCAGAACTGGTGGAAAACTTTATACATTTTCTGAAAGTCTTATCTTTTTCAATAAATGCTTAATAAAATTTTCAGTTTTTAAAACTATACTTCCAAATGAATTTATTTGTTTAAATAATATGTAATTTTGAATAAAAAGTTGAGTAAGTCTTCTGTTTTAAAAACATGTAGTTACCAAAAAACCATTATAATGTCCATTATGAGTTTGGCTATCTCTCTTATGAAAACTTTGAATGCAATCCAGATTGAAGGTCAGAAATTTTAGAGAGGAAAGCAATTGTCTTGTCTCAAAGTATTTTTATTCAAGCTACTATTGAATGTTTAAAAACCACATGATAAAATTCAAAGTCAAATCAAGATAAATTTTACCCAATGAATGTTGTTTTTAGATGACAGTATGATTTTAAAATCAAAGTTTTTAAGTGACTCATA
This sequence comes from Centruroides sculpturatus, assembly GCF_000671375.1. NCBI lineage: Eukaryota > Metazoa > Arthropoda > Arachnida > Scorpiones > Buthidae > Centruroides > Centruroides sculpturatus. The sequence goes on along the minus strand of NW_019385445.1, from coordinate 250,779 downwards.
GTAAAATCTTATTTAAATTGGAAACAGCTNCTGTGCACTTCAGTTGAGTAAACTGTCATTATTTTAGATTTCTTGAGACAAAATAAATCCTAGATTGAATACACTTGTATTTCAAGTATCTAAATGTATTTTTGTAATATGCTTAATAATAAATAGTCTGTTCAGATGAACTAAATTGAAAAAATTGTACAACTAATTCGATGCTGAAATACATCATCTGAAAGGAAAGGCGTAACTTTTTGTTTCAGATGCAAAATTTAGATCAATTTAATATAAATTTACTTAATAAATAATAAAATAAATACAAGTTATTGAGTAAAATTTAGATATGAAGGAAAAAATTATACAGTATTTGTAATAAAAGTAAATAGATTAGTATTAAATATAACATTTTTAAAATAAGTATATTGGATTAGATTTGTTTGTCATCATTAGCATACCAAACTGGTCAATGTCAATTTTGTCTATTTCAAGTAGGATTGGCCTGCATTGAGATTAGCTGGCATGGGTTAGAGATGAAAATAGTCCTAAACTAACATTCCTTAAGGCAGTGAGTGTTATGTTACCTGCAACTATAAGTGACAAATAAGCATATTATCAAACTTTTCTCATTAAAGTTTTTATATCAGAATATGATGAAAACCTCATAAAACAAATAGTGTTATTGTTAGTTTTGAGTTTAAAATAATAATAATTAAAAATTAATAAAATTGAAGCACTTTAATGAACACTGATACCATTGAAGGCAATAATGGATCAATTTTTAAAGTATAAAATATAAAAAGTTATGAACTGATATGAAAATATCAGTTCATAACTTTGTGCATTAGCTTAGCAACACTTGCAATGAGTAATAGCTGAGATGTCAGAATAAAAATGCTGACAGCATAAAAAGCAAAAAAATTCTTTAACAACATTGATATTTCACAATGCTTATATTAAATAACATTAAATTTTGCTTATTAAAGATATCTCTGCAAAAAATAAAAAAAAATAAAAAATATATATTTCTGCATATGTTATCTTATAAAAATATTGCCATAAACACTGTCAAGAGTATAGCAATAGTATTATTGTTAATTGTCTACTTGGACTTTACTTATTAATAGGACTTAATACCGGTGTTTAAAGATTGGCACAGCAATGAGAGTTAGTTCAGGAAAGAACAAAATTTCTTTATTATATCACCTGTAGTAATAATTTCTGTACACATATACGTGTTTCGGGCTAGCATACCCCTCATCAGCAGTACTACTACCATACATGTAAATACATATTCCAATCCCGAGTATAAATGTATCTTTCCCGTTGTATAACTAAACATTTCAATCAAGGTTCTATTTTTCACCATTCAACAGTGTTATAGCAATAGGTGTTATAGCAATACTCTTTAAAATTGCAATTGAAAAAATCCAGCAACAAGTTGCTTAACTTTCCCAGCAACATTTAAAACTATGTGTAGTGCCATCCATTATGATATTTTATTATTAAAAGCTTTTCAGATTTTTATTTATTATAAAATGGCAAAAAAGCTAATTTTGAGGGTAGGGATGGGTTTTTATAAAAAATTTTAAATGCTAATAACAAGTTAAATCATCATTAAGCCTGACTCCACTTGAGATATGACACACAATCCTTCTTTATTTCTCCATCCCATCAACCTTTGTTTACCAAATTTTTAATTGCATCAATCCAAATTTAATATATAAAAATATTAATCTTGGTTCTTTTCCAATTGAAGGAACCTGAGAACGTCGTTCTGGTTTGCTTTGTAATAAAATACAATGTATTCGGTAGATATGTATTATTATTATTCTGGTTTATTTGAAAAAAGATTGATTTAAAATGAAAACAATTACTGTATATGTAGTTTAACATTATTTAGTTTATTTAAAGTAAAATTTGAAATTCTATAGTTCAAAGAAAATTTTTGGAAGACAATTCATCATAATGGAATTATGATAGTCGAATTTATAGTTTGGTGTGTCATTATATTGAATTGATTTTTTTTTATTTTTACAGACGTACAGTTTTATGAAGTTTCATAAAATTGTACGTCTTAATTTTAAGTAAAAAACAAAAGTTTACTTTGAAATAGAAAAGAATTGCTTTTTTTCTATATATTTGTATATTATAATATACTAATTTCAAAATTAAATAAANTCACATTTTTATTTATTATAAAATGGCAAAAAAGCTAATTTTGAGGGTAGGGATGGGTTTTTATAAAAAATTTTAAATGCTAATAACAAGTTAAATCATCATTAAGCCTGACTCCACTTGAGATATGACACACAATCCTTCTTTATTTCTCCATCCCATCAACCTTTGTTTACCAAATTTTTAATTGCATCAATCCAAATTTAATATATAAAAATATTAATCTTGGTTCTTTTCCAATTGAAGGAACCTGAGAACGTCGTTCTGGTTTGCTTTGTAATAAAATACAATGTATTCGGCATATATATTGTTACTAGACTAGTTAATTAATTAAATGAAGTATTTATGTGTTAATATCAAATTCTTTAAAAATGCTGACAAAAAGAAAACACTGCATGTCCACTGAAGCATACAAAACAGAATATACAAAATGCTGCTAGTCAGTGCCAAACACTGATGGTTGGTAACTGTGCATTAGAGTTATATAACTGGCCTACATGCATAGGCAAATCTTTTTTGCCAAACTTACCAAACAATTACACATGAAAAGTTTTGCATTTATCATGTTAAAAACATTGTGAGAGAGAAAGAAAGACACTATTGTTATTTTTTTAAAAGATCACATTTAAGCAGTCTATTATAATATATTATTATCTAGGAAAACCTAGAATTCTTAGGAAATTTTATATTTAAATTTGAGTTGCTACATCGATAATAGATAAAAGAAATAAATTAATATAGTAGTTATAATTTTATTGCAAAGAAAGTTTTTGACTTTAAAACATTTATTGTATGGCAGATGCATATTCATTAGAAATATTTTCAATATTTATTTCTCTTCAATGTTCAAGAAAATGCTATTTTTATTTTTATTGAATTGAATATAAATTTATATTTTTTTCTAAATATTTTATTTACAATGAATTTCATATTTATTGAAAGCAATTACTGATTTGGTTATAAAGAAAATGCTTGTTTTTCTAAACCAATATTTTTGAATGCATATTACTACATTATTAATGAAAATCTGCACTTCTCTAAGAAAAATATTAAATAAAAGCTTTTATTATATTAAAAGTAATTTGTTTTAATGTATCAATAGTAAATGTTCTCTTCATTTATATTTTAGACTAATAATTTATATTACTTATGTAGGGGGAAAAAGTCTTTTTAAACAGTCATTATTCAGAAATTAAAATGTCTGCTTCTCTACTTCAAATTCATAATAAAAAATTAATTAATTACTGGTAATAATAACTCTTAAATGGATTAAAGTTTGCAATAATAAAATGATCTATAGATTCAAGTGACATAACTTATCTTTCTGTTAATTTATTATATTATCATTTTTAATATAATTTTTAAGTTAACCTTTGCTGTGGAAATGTAGATAGAAAATTATAACTTATAAATTATGATAATTTGACAGTATAAATTTTCATATTAGTTAGCTAATTTCAGAAGAAAATTAAAAATTTAAATAAATTAATATAAAAAAGAATATTACAACTAATACTTCAAAAAATGTTTATTCAACTTTTTTATATTTGAAGATTGTGTATTAGTGTAAAACATTTACTATATAGTTTTTTCTTTCTGGTGTTTCAGTTAAGCAGTTTATTTATAATTAATATCAAAGAAGACCATTTGAGAATATAAAATACAAATTTCCTATGAGAGTATCCATTGCAATGCTTAATTATTTTTCTTTTAGTTAATGGAATTCAAACCAATATCAGACTATAACTAGAAGTTTTAAGAAACATTTCTTAATAAAGTAATAGTAATTTTATTTTATGTTTCAGTAAATGTAAAGGATTTTTGTAGTATTATAAAAATGCATATTTCAACAACTTTATTTAGCTCAGAAATTATGTTTTATTCTTTATTATAAAATGGCAAAAAAGTTAATTTTGAGGGTAGGGATAGGTTTTTATAAAAAATTTTAAATGCTAATAACAAGTTAAATCTTCATTAAGCCTGACCCCACTTGAGATATGACACACAATCCTTCTTTATTTCTATGACACACAATCCTTCTTTATTTCTCCATCCCATCAACCTTTGTTTACCAAATGTTTAATTGCATCAATCCCCAATCTTGATTTTTTCCAACTTTAATATATAAAAATATTAATCTTGGTAGATATGTATTATTATTATTCTGGTTTATTTGAAAAAAGATTGATTTAAAATGAAAACAATTACTGTATATGTAGTTTAACATTATTTAGTTTATTTAAAGTAAAATTTGAAATTCTATAGTTCAAAGAAAATTTTTGGAAGACAATTCATCATAATGGAATTATGATAGTCGAATTTATAGTTTGGTGTGTCATTATATTGAATTGATTTTTTTTTATTTTTACAGACGTACAGTTTTATGAAGTTTCATAAAATTGTACGTCTTAATTTTAAGTAAAAAACAAAAGTTTACTTTGAAATAGAAAAGAATTGCTTTTTTTCTATATATTTGTATATTATAATATACTAATTTCAAAATTAAATAAATATAAAAATGAA
>NW_019385445.1:235844-239864 GCF_000671375.1 Centruroides sculpturatus | reverse complement strand
GATCTCCTCTTCCAGCATATATAAGCTAATGCTATAACCATCGACGGTCATTACAATGCCAGCTGGGGACACATCCAGTGCCCACGTCCTATAAGGCACTCAACCGGCCATCGCAAGCCCCGGCAAGGCATAATATATACAAACATTGCTAAACCCGATATATAATATAGCTAAAATACCAACCGAATGCCGAAAATCTATCGGCATATATATCGGGTTTAGCAATGTTTGTATATATTATGCCTTGCCGGGGCTTGTGATGGCCAGTTGAGTGCCTTATAGGACGTGGGCACTGGATGTGTCCCCAGCTGGCATTGTAATGACCGTCGATGGTTATATAGTTAGCTTCTATACGCTGGAAGAGGAGATCGGACTGGAGATTCTTAAATAATTTTAGAAATAATAATTGTAAATAACAGAAATAATTTTAATATTCTGAGTTAAATTAGTGAAATTTATAAGATAAAGTTAATTTGCTTTATAAAAATAATGCTTTAAATTTATTTTATTATAGTTTATATAAACTTATAAAAATTTACTTCAACTAAAACTTTAAAAAATTTAAAATTAAATGTATAATTCTCTATATTTTTTTTAAATATTATAATAGAGAGAACAAGAGGTATTAATAAAGTTTGTCAATTTATTTGAAAGTAGTCAATAGAATAAAATTTGTTAACAGGATAAATTATTATTCTAAATTGAATTCAGTTATATTTAATTTAATTTTTTATTTTTATGATTATTATTTCTTTATGTATTATTCTAATGTTTAAATCTAGAAATTGTTTATATAGTTTATCTTTCTCTTCTCTATATTCTATATATAAATAAATTTAAAATATTATATGTCACTTTTGTGTGTCAGGAAGCATTGTCCTTCATATATTTTTAACTGTAAAGTTTTGTCTTTCTTAAAATTATAATGTTGAATTTTTAGGATATAAATTAAAGAACATTCATGAAAAAATTTCTTGCAAACACATTATACAGTATGTAGTATTAGATATTCTGTATCAAAGATAAATCAGTTAGCTTCAGAATCTTTTCTCATTATGCTGAATTGAGTCAGTGAAATTACCTTGTCACAGACTGTTGCAGCATTATTAATTGTTGAAAGACAATAAATGAGAGTGGTAGAATTTGTTTAATTTGTAAAATGTGTTTGTTGCTGACAGAATTTTATTTAGCAAAAAAGATTTATTTTTAGTAAGTTTAAAAATTATTTATATATTACATATAAAGAAATATTTACACTTTTTTTTAGTATTAACTAAAAACATTAGTTATCCTGCTTATAGTAATAAATATAATATTAAAACTTTCACTTATTATTCAGAACACATTTTGAAAATTGAATCATTAACACTTGCTTATAAAATTTGTTAATTAATCAGAATTATTACATTTGCATATAATTAAATAAGTTTATCACAACAGTATTTATATTTTATTATATAGATTTTAATTGTTACTTAATGTATATAATAGTAGAGAATATTATAAATTAGTTTTCAATTGTATTACTAACAGTTTAATTAATCTGTCATTACTTTTAATTTGTTGTACCATTTTAATAAAAGGGGGAAAAAATGTTTGTATTTGATTTATAGTTTATCACTAAATAGAGAATCATCATTTAAACTCTCCCATTTGTCTGATTATAACTGCAGTTTCAGAATTAAATATGAGGAGATACAAATTTTATAACTTTTACTTACAGAATTCCCTGTTAAAGTGTACTAGTGTTCACACACAAAAATCCATTACTTAAATATTTTTTCATATACATAATGTGTATAGAATATTATAATAGCTTAAAAATATATTTGTTGCATTGTTTGAAAATAGCATAATAGTGTCTTGTTTTTCCTTTGGAGAAAAATTCATTTCATAAAATTTCCACTTATAAAATCAGTTTTGTCTGTCCATGCACTTACTAAAATTGAAAATGTGGCTAAATGAAAAGATCTAGAATGTAGAAATTTGGCATTCAGGAGAATGTACTGCACTATTTATACTTCACCAGTTTCTATTCTCCTAGGACCAAAATGGCAAAGGGGCAGTATTTTAAAATTTCTAAGTAAAATTAAGAGACTAAATTAAAAGCTAAAAAATTAAATATGTACTGTACTTTTTATGAGATTTTTATTTCTAATACTATTTTTTTAATTTATAAAAATAAATGAAATTTTCATAAATTTAGTACAGTATTTTGAATTGAAAATTTATATTGAATATTTAATTAGATTGATTTATTGTTTTGTAGTTTGCATTAAATCTATTGATTTCAGTATCTGTAAAAATTTTATTATGATGAATTATATTTTCAAAGGTTTTAAAATGAGTTATAGTAAGGTTTGACAATTTAATTCATTTTTAAGTTTTAGAAATTTCTTTAGTATTAATTTTTAGTATGCTCTTAATTTTCCATTTTATATCTTAGATAGGAAATGAAGAAATTTGTTAATTCATTAATATTTATGATCACTACTTATTGTCTGCAGTGTGTATACCAGCAATTATATTCATATAATTGTTAATTAGACTAGAATTTTATGAAAATGGCATATGTGATGTTTTTTTCTGGTTTGTTTTCTATTACATTTGGTGCTTTAGTGATTATAAATTTAGATTTACAAACAATTTATATAATCAATAATTATTGTTTGTTTGTTAAACATCATTAACTTCATAAATAATAGATCTACTTTGTATGTGTATGNTCTTATAAACTTCAGTACCTTCCCAATTATTCGTTGAAATTATAATTCCATTAGCTAATATCTCACATTATCACTATTCTATGTGTTGTTTATAAACCAATGTTAGCATTGTCAATTTTCGTGTGCATTGCCTTGAATTTTTGAATAAAAAGAATGCAATCTATTCTAATTTTAAGGCATATAAAATGTAATTAATTTTTATTTATAGTTGTTAAAAAAAATTAAAGCAGTATATGGAGGTGTACTGTACTTTGACTTATTGATATTTCAGATTAAATATATTGAGCTTTTTATATTCTGTTGAGTTCATTTCTTTCCATACAAACATTATTACCAATATTGGAATCTAATACATTAGCGGCATCTATCGGGAACATTTTTAATTTATGATAGATTCGAGCTCTAGAAAAGCAATTTTATTTTAATAAATTGACAATTATAGTTGATGATAATATAGGAATTCATTATCAATTATAATCAACTTATATTTTATGAAAAATATTAAAATGTATTGATTTTTTATAAATCTAAGATGAAGAATAATAGATGATTATTAATGAATAAATTCCAACAGCTAACTTAATTTCAAATATCTTAAAAGTAGAGTGCAATTTTTTCTGATTTTCAGAAGTATATTTTATTGTTTTATTTATACCAATTCATCAAAATAATAAATTTGGCTTTTAATTAATATAGTAGTTTTTCAATAAAAAACTAAAATCAGTTTTTCTTCTTAAAAATTGTGTTATTAACAACAATATTGGATATTCATTTCACAAATCAAGTCAAATTAATTTTTTTGAAGTCAAAAAGAATGTCACTAATATGTAAAAACTCAAAATTAAATTATTTTCAAGATTTTTATAATAAGTTTAATATTACTTGCTAATTGCAATTATTATTTATTTCTACAAATGTAACTTTTCTTCTTTTTAAATAAATGCAATACATAAAATTAGTAACAATTATTTTTTTTAGCTATTATTTATTTCAAAGATTTGTTTGTTGAATTTTGTTTAGAGAAATTTTACTTCACTAAAATGCTTTTAAAGTATTTTGAAATATATTTTACTTAAATTGCTTGATTAAAGTAAAAAAGTTTTTATGAAGTATTTATTGTGGTGATTATTATTTAAATATAATACATAGAATATTATGTAAGCAACATTATTACTTAAATTATTATTTTGTAATTATAAAAACAGTTTAATTTTTTTTTTTAATTTTCAGAATATAAATTGTACAGATTATATATTATTTGGTTGAAAGAAGTTGGAGTTGCAGTGCAAAACTT